>NC_051182.1:142693268-142859923 GCF_013339695.2 Rhipicephalus sanguineus
TGGTGCAGAAGTGGAATGTCGGAGTTTGCAGAGTTTAGTTAAACAAGAAACACAGTGCTCTACACAAACAGTACGTTGTGAATAGTTTCAGTGAGTATGGATGCACGCTTCTATTTCAAACTACATGCATGTCAACCGAGTCGACAGCTTCTGCACAAACCCTCTGGAATCCTCACAGAGCTGAGCCCTTCATCAATGTATCTTTTATGCCTGTGAATAGCTGACCCATCAGTTCTTTGCAGTGGCACAACAGTCATGACCAGAGGTTGTAATTGAAAAGTGACAGAGCCCCTGGGTGCTGAAATCTTTTGGACTTGCGAGCACCTGAATTCATGCATGCTTCACCTTCGTGGCCGTCACAGTGGTCTAGTGGTTACGGTGCTCAACTGCTGGCCCGAACGTAGTGGGATTGAATCCCGGCTGCATATCAATGGATGCAATACGCTTGAGGCCCATCTGCCTAGATTTAGGTGCACGTTAAAAAAAACGCCAGGTGCTCAAAATATTTGAAGTGCTCCACTACTGCATGCCTCATATTCGTATCATGGTTTTTGGACATAAACCTCCACATTTTTTTATTAATCAACCTATTTTTTGAACGCAACTTCATTGTGAATTAATCACACTGTTACTGTTTGTAAAGACTGCTTCATGTAAAACGAGTCGTCAGTATTATATAATTTTGGCATTTTTTGGGGGAGGCTGGATGTTTGATTGCCTTCCAAACCATGTCAAGCAAACAGAAAGAAGCGAACGAGCATGGTTCCATGTGCTTTTGGGAATTGTTGGCATTTCCCATACTAAAGCATCCAGAACCTCTGGTTGTAATACTCATGCTGATGGGGGCACACAAGGCTTCAAAAAAAGTTCGTCGGTTAAACTTGTATAATACAAAAGTAACGCAGCAGGAGCAAAAAGTAGTCAATGCGTACATACAAACACAGCAGAATTATAAATACACATATATAAATATATACCTACATAAAATATACATATATACATAAAATACGTACATATACACATAAAAAAAGAAATAGTGCAACACATCTAAAAAATGTATAGGAAATGGGTGCGAAGGCTGCCCTGAAATCCAATTTACATAATCATGTTCTAGAAAGGCACAGGATAATTTAGCCTGCTACTTTACGTTATTGCTGGCAGAAGCACTGTGCCTTGACTTTGTTTCTCCGTGTGTTTTTGTTTACAAATGTAATGTGCCAATGTAGCCTTGTGCGGCAGAATTAAGAAATTCTCAGTGCGCCACTGAACAGAAAATAGCTTGCCGGATTGGCATCCTTCCACCAGATTTTTGCACACATTGGAAAAATGTGCACAATAGTTGATTTCATGTCTGAAGGCCGAATCTATTCCTTTATGTAATTCAGACACGATTCAGAGGTTACTGCAATGGAACCGAGGAGTTTCTGGGTACACCACTTTCCTTGAGTAGTGCAAAGAATTGGTGTCGTCCATGGAGAGAGCCTCCATCCACTTCAAAGGAGTGTTCTCTCACATATGGCACTCCACTAGTCCTCAGTTCAAGAAAACTGTTCACAAGAGTACCAGCGACATGGTACACAACATTTTCATACACCATGGCGGTCGCATCTTGTGAAGATGCCTGCACATCAGATGAATCAGAGGCCTGCTGCGTGCTGTGGCTGTGGTTGGTGTTGCTGCTATAGTTGACAACAATGCAGATGCACCTCCAAGTTGTTGAGGAAAGCAATTGTTGTCACCTCACAGTTTCCTTGAGAAAGCTTGAAGAGCTTGCAATCCAATATGTTTTAGAGCCGCCACGAATTGTACACATTTGGTGTTCATTGCGCCATGTTTTTTGACAAATGATTCCAAAAAAGTTTTCTAGGGGATCTTGCTGCATCACGTGTGAAAAGATGAGTGAATCAAAGTCCTCTTTTAAACCAGTCCCACAGCAACAACAAGGCTTTGATTCTAATCTGCCAACCTTTAACAGTGCGCGGCTGCTTGTCCCGAGGACTACCAAAGTGCCATGGGCAATCCACTGATGCATGACCCAATGGGAAGCACGGTGTTCCGACCCATCAATACTTGCATACCGCAACTATCATCCTGATTTTTGGGTCGAACTGTTCTGGCTGTCAAAAATCGTACCATTCTTTCTGTGAACAGAGCTGTAAATTTAGCATCAGAGGAAGCTCTTGAATGGCAATGAGAGTGGGAGTGCACAGAGACAGATTCACTGAATACTTGTGTGCATACTTCCACTCTTATGTCAGCCACGGCCGCTGGATGAAAAAGCGCACTTTTTATCCAGCGGCCGTGTGTCAGCAAAGGGCAATTTGTAGATATGTGCTCTTTGAGCTTCCTTAGCAATCTTTCTTTTTAGATGTTCAGTTGGTGTGTTAGAGGCGTGATTTGCGAGTATTTTTGTAAAAGGTTTTCAATGTACGCCCATCAACACCTCGGAACCAATCGTGCGCTTGTGTTTCTCAAATTATTCCGCGTGCATTTTTATCAGGTGTGGGATGTCAACATGAAGTATAGTTTGCAGTTGTTGACAGTAAACACATGTTCCATGAAGAGAATGGATCAGCATTCTTGACAGCTGACATTGTTTGACCCTTGATCATAGATGACCACTTTTACCAAAAGACCTTTTTTTTTCAAGCTGCGTAATTACATCTAATAGCAGCTTGTGCATTGCAAGAGCTGACGTTGCATTGCGGGACACTGCAAAGGCTACTGGCTGCATCCAAATTCTCCATATGCCAGACACAGCCATTAGAATGGCTGCATTTGCCACACGAGAAGTCCTTGTGTTTCCATCATATGTGTAGCCAATCACTATATCTTTTGATTGATCGTACATCAAATGTCTTTTCAAGGCTATTTAATCGAATAAAAGCAGCATGTTTTGTCTTGCAGAGGCCAAGCTTTATGATTGATTCTATGCATCCATGGCACCTGGAATGATACCATGGTGTCCATTGGATGTCTGCCAGCCAGCACTTGGGTGTCCGCACATGTGGCAAGTGAAGCATTTCTCTGAGGAAGCGGGAATTGAGGAGTGGAATTGTTTCATCCATTTGGACCAATGTTTTTTTTTTTGGAATGTACCAAGCTGATTCTTGCTTTAACAGTTCAAAAAAGGTCCTTTGACAAATCCGGTTCAAGCTTGTTTAAACCTCCTGCTGCGTTACTCGCCTCGCCTCGTCCCTTTTTTTCATCTGACCGACTGCCTTGCTGTACCTTTTCACTTTGTGAGTGAAGTGTTAGCAGCTTCTTTTGGTGCGAAGGGTGTGCACAGAGCTGCGTTTTCTTCGCCCACTTCTTGGCGTTTCTTGCATCTGCCCGCGCTGCTGCCCTCCTTGGAAAATTGGAGGCCGCTCGGACTAGGCTCAGCTGAAAAAAAAAAGACATGGAAGAATGCGAAGGTATAGGCTTTCATCAGTCTTGTAGAGAAAAAAAAATCACGATTAAGCTATTAGGGCGCAATCACAGGGCTACTAATATACGGACCACTATGTGCTGCCATGCCATTTTCATTGGAAGCAATGTCTATTCTGCGACTGAGACAGGAATCATAATTGATTTATACATTCCAAGCATTTTATCTTCAAAGAATCATCCCATGATTAAGGAGATATCACAAAGCATTGCAAAAATGAACATTCATGAAATGCTGAACAGAGGCAATGACATTTACAAAGTGGAGGATTTTGAATTATTCATCTCAATAAATAGCTATCTGGGCTGCATAAGCCACATTTACATGAATGCACACCTTGATTGTGCATCTATTCCGCTGGCCTCTCGCAGAGCTACGCTCATCACAACAAATCGGACAGCACAATTTTCAGTGTGAACTATGTAGGTCCAACTGCACCCACCTTATATTTGAAATATAAATAATTTTGTGAACCAAATCACGGGTTGCAGGCCCTGAACTATATGTTATGGTTTTGTCCAACATTATAGGTTGTGACAATATTACCAGGCTTAGGTGTCCATATCTACAGGAAAAACATCAGACTACTGGTCCATGCTTCCTTATGCAGAGGGCAGGATGTGTACTTTGCAATAATTCTCTCTCTCCTTTGCACTTACCATCACTTGGTGAACCTGTGACGGTGGTGTGGGCCTGTCTTGTGGTTGTGCTTGGCGAAGCGGCTGTTGAAAAAGAAATAAATATGCTATAAAAGGCTGGCAAGCAGGTATTTTAATACCCTCACGTTGCAATTGCACGTGTGAATGACTGAGCAACAGACTTATGGGCAATTTTCACATGGCCTGAGGAAAACTACTCATGGTTTTCATCTCTATGGAGATGGCTCAACAAAGAAAGCACGGAGTCTATGCACTGATGTAGAAAAAGAAAAGATATCTATACCACGCAACAAAGTTTTCTTGCAGGGAGGGTTGGTTTGTTGTGACTCATACCGAGCTCCACAAACCTATAGGAGTAAGGACGGAAACAGGACAGAGTACAAACTATTTATACTGTGAGATGCCAAAAGCCATTTTCCGCTGCTGCTATCTCCCTGTTTCTTCTTCATTTGCGTTTGTGCAGCATGCTATCAGTTCATCCATACCATGTAAACAGTGCACTCAGACATTCTTACTGGAAAGCACGCAAAATGATACTCTATGAGTGCAAGCAAACAACATTTTTTTCCCCTAAAGTACATTTCCTGCATTTAAGGTTTACGTACAGCAATTGTTCTCATAGCATTGGTAATTGAAAAACAGCTGTGGCATTTCTACCTACTGTTCTAATTTCAGAGAACAATCTGCTCGAGTGTGCAGGTGTAGAATACAAATAGTACCGCTCTTTGTTTTTATTTTTTGCAAGCTATTCGTGCAGTATTACAGTGGCACCACCAACCAAATATTCTGTACCCTTTCATTCCAAGCAGAAAGGTGAAACAGATCCTTGTTCCGTACACCTACCTTCCACACTAGGGGGGCAGTCTCAGCAGCAGGGACGCAACTCGCTTGCAGTAAACTGGTTGTCTGCAATTAAAGTACTCGAACTTAGTCACGCTACGGTGAAAAAACAGCTGGTAGAGTTAAATACACTTGCAAGCTTTTAAAGGCATGGCACTAAGCTTAATAAATGTGGTTGCTTTTAATCTCCACTAAATTATAATTACAGATAATTACATATATCCCGACAATATTCTCTGATTAAAACTTGATATATGAAACACAACTCGATCGAGTTCTTGTTTTTCCACTGCTTTTGCGAGTCGAAACGATATTGAAAGCTTATAAGGAATTATGGTGTGTAAACGCTAAGCGCAAACAGCGCATTGAAAAAAAAAATACAGAAAAGTGAAAGGGTGGCGGTGGGGATGGGTCCAGATTAGAGAGGGGAAAAAAAAGTGGCCCCGCGCGATAAGCGCGGCCTGTTTCATGAACATCCAAAACCGAGCTTGGCCATGCCTTCGCCCGTTGGAAGCATCACGAGGGAGTAATGAAGAGATAAGCGAAACTGTTTCCGGTAGCTTCCCGAGAGCGAAAAGGGGCAGGTGGGTATAACGCTTGGTTCAAGGTCCCCCGTCGAGCAGCGCGGCAAGGTACGCCGAAGGGAAGGAATGAGGACAATTTACGGCGACAAAAATCCGAGCAGGCGGTCGGTGTGTAAACAGACACACAGATGAGGAACGCGGTGGTTTGCACTTGTGCAACACCGCAGCACACATTCGAATCTGAGGGCAGTGTCCCGAGTTCGCTACTGGGGCCTCCGCAATAACTTTGCGAGCGATACTTTCGTCGGCTGCGAGCACCACCCATAAACTACACGGACATGATGTATACGCACGCATTAAAGCGCTTAAAAAAACAGCTGCAGCGAGCACAACTATCCCACTCCGTTAATGTTACTAGCACGCATAAGTTAAAGTAACACGTAACAAAACACCCTGAAGACACGGTTGCATGACACGGTAATCCGAATTGGTTAGATTTTATGAGATAGTAGAGGTAACGTCAGGCAGTGAGGCACGCACATATATACTAACGTGAGCAACCATAACTAGCGAACAGCTCGGCTTTTGAGAGGTGACGCGCGTCGAGCCACAAACTGCAGCCCGCCCACTAATTTTAACTTATTATCGTAACCATTTCTCAAACAGATAGCTGCAGCAACGAATGGCAGCAAGAAAACTCGCTGTTCATTCAGCAGTTTCAAATCATAACGGTCAACGACAGTCAAATCAAAACTTTGCGAACATCTTGGGAAATATATAATAGTGAAAGTATAAATACCTGTGGTCAGCAGGGATTCTGAAGAAGTGTTCGCCTTCATTCCCCGAGGAATCGCACCACTTCACGCCGCAATAAAGGTGCGACATCGCTGCTCCTCGCTGCGGTGGTAAAGTTTGCGTTTCTATGCGCTCTCGTGCTTGCTTGCGCGACGTCTGCTTGTGCGCTGCGCTGCGCAGGCGTGATGGCGGCGGTACCTAGCGGAGCCACGCACAGTCATGTTTACAAAACTTCTTTAAAACTTTGCCTTGTAATACACGTGGCTGGTTATAGTTTAATGCAGAAGCACGTTTTTATTTACTACTGTGTACTACCGTGGCCGCGTTATTTTATTTTATTTAGGCTTACTGAGGCCTTCAATCCCCGCCCGTACCAGGTTCGCTGCAATCGTTTCGACGGTAGCGACGCCCCATGGCTCGGACGCCAAACTGCCATCATGCCTCGGGCCTGGTAGTAGCTTCGTGCGCCTCGTCTTTCCTCGTTCTCTGTTTTTCGCCGTATCTTTTTTTGTTGTGCCCTTCTCTTTCGTTCCAGTACCCCCCTCCCTCTCTCGCGTGCGCTGTTTACTTTTGCGGGCTCGCCCTGCCTGTCTCGCTGCTGCTGCCGCCGTAGGATTGCCGGCTCGCTTTTACGGCACGTGTTTTTCTCCCCCCCCCCCCCCCTTTGCTCTGGTGTTCGGCATCGCCGCATGCCGCTACATTACGATTCCTTTGGCTGTTAGCTGCGTCGCGCCGGCTTCGTGGCTTCGCCGGTTCTTGTGTAACTCACTATTATTATTATTATTATTATTATTATTATTGTTGTTGTTGTTGTTGTTGTTGTTGTTGTTGTTGTTGTTGCTGCTGCTGCTGCTGCTGTTGTTTATTCGTGTTGTTTCTCGCCACTTCGGACCGATTGGATGAATTACGTTACGTAAAACGGTGTGTTTCGTAACAAAGCTCGTTTTGTGTAATACGTCTTATACTTAACCACGTATGCTTTCGAAATAATTGATTACGAAGACTTAACTGCGCTCTTTAAACAAAATGCTCAAATGCGCGAACACAAAGCCTCATTGTGTGGTCTTAAGTTTGTTTTAATTTCTTCAATGCAGCTTTGATGTTGCGTGCATGGAAAAGTGGCTTTGATTGCCCTTGGAGTGAACAGTTTAATGTGTATTTAGTTTAAATTGCGATTCTTTACGGATGATTAATATAGAGCAGGCCGTAGTGTAGGACTAAAGACATATTTTGACCTGTTGAACTGTCATAGTAGCTTAGCTACTAAGGTGTTGCGCTGTTACAAGCCTGAGGACGCGGGTTCGATTTCCTGTTTCGGCGGCCGCATTTAAATTTTCCATTCTGGCCACCTGGAATTGTTATTTAGCGAGTCACAAAAAGAACTTTAGCATGAACTCTTTGTTTTGACCGCTGAACTGCCATGGTAGCCAAGATTTTGCGCTGCTCTAAACTCGAGGGCGCGGGTTCGAGTCCCTCTCTCGTCGGCCGAACTGAAGTTTTAGATTTTGGCCAGCTGTAATTATTAACGCTCATTCAATATCAAACGTACGAATCTGCTAGTCACAAACGGAACGTTAGCACGAGCTCTTTTCTTCCTGCCTGGTCTCGGTGCCTCTATTGTTACTTATTGTTATTGTTGTTGTAGATATTCTCTGCTTGGCAAGGGTTTGTTCTCCGGGAGAGATTAGCTGTGTTGGCACCTCCCGTTTGTTTGTTTGTTTTTCCGGCGCGGCGCTGAATCATCGTGTTTTTCCGGTTCGCGCCTACAGAGTCGGGACGTCTTCCAGACGGTACCCCGCGATATACAAAATAAGATAAAGAGACAAAATTCCAACAACTCCCTTCTTTCTTTCTCTCTCCCTGACACAACAGACTTACTGCTAACGTTTGCTTCACTCCCCCCCCCCCTCCCCATTCTCGAAGGTTCTTTCTATCTCGCCCCGCCCCCTGGCCTCCCAACTTGGCTGTACGGCAGTACCGTCACGATAAAAAGTGTCCCCTCCCCCTTAACCGCTCTCTTTTTCTCCTCCTTTGCCTCAGACAAGTCTTCCTGCTAACATTTTCTCTCCCCCTTCCCCCTCCGGCCTTTCTTTTTTTCTTTTTTCGACAGGTTTGGTTATCGCGACTTTTATAGACACCCAACACACGCACTACCAGCAGGCCCACACAATGCGAAATCCTGTGTCTACCTAATCTGGAAAGCCTCGCTTGTTTTCCTAGAGGCTGGGCGAGAGTGTTCCGTGAAAAAAGAACGAAAACAAGTTTTGATGGTGGTCGTAGGACGTTCGCACGTGGTCTGGTACCGTTGGGCGGCCGAGGTTCACGCGAACGCCGCCAGGGGGCAGCAGCTTAACGCTGCGACCCAATAATCGAGGAACGAAGCAAGTCTACCCGAAATGTTAGGCCCAAAAGACAGTACTGGGAAGATAAATGAATTCTGTGCTAGAGACCAGCAACAGAAAGTTAAAAGATTGGTAGTGGGAAATATGGAACACGCGGCATGAAAAAAAAACGAAAGCAGAGGAATTTTTAAGTGATCAGCACTTTAGCTTCTCGTCCATCCAGTGTCTCACGTCGCATTGTCACGCTCACAATCAAGCAGTTAACACTGGCCTAAAGCAAGGCTAGCAACGCTGAAAACTGGGTTAAAATGAACGGACAAGGTCTAAAATAATATAATTAACAGAAATAACCAAGAAGTAATCGCAGTAATTAGAATCGATAAAAACACTTTGGAAAGTACGGCTGACATTCACGCTGCGCAAGAGAGGGCACCACCGCATCAACAAGTGCGCGATTGCTCCTTCCTCCGGCACCTTTGTCGTTACATCGGAAGGGGCAAACAACCTGTTGGAACACGCTGCAGACAACACGTATCTCAACTGCCATAACAAGCAGGAAGGTGATAGAAGCGCAGCGAAAAGTAGCGTGCATGTCGCACACCAAGGTTGCGGATCTCTCTAACAAGATTCTACTCGTGACGGGGAAACCCTGCATGCTTGCTTCTGCATGCTTGCTTCAAACATTGACATCATTGACAGTTTGATAAACGGAGCAATGGGAACTCTACGAACGGTAATCGCTGGGTGCTTGTGCTGCGCACTTCCTCAGTGTTTACAGTAGTGGAGCTGCATTTAGTGCTGTATTTAGAACTATAGAAATTGCTGCACAACCTTTTTTTAGATGTTTGGTTGTTAGACACAACCAAATGAATCCTAACAGACCAAAGAAAGCATAGGTGACATCAATTGTTGTTATAACTGTTGTGTAGTAATTAATTACAACATAAGTTTAAATGACTATAAATTGAACGAAAAATCACCCTTTCCGTCAGTGCGATCTGAAACCACAATGTTCGATTCGTAATTTGAAGTTTGTGGGTTCGGATCCCACCGACGGGAAAGGGTGATTTCTAGTCCACTTTAACTTGTTTCAGTTTATGTCATAATTGCTATGCTACAGTTATAGCAACAATTAATTTGCTAGTTTTTAATGGATTGGTCGTTGACGTCACGCCATGTCACAAGGCATCAAAAGAAGAAACTTTGAGACAGAGTCAGCACGGTTATTGCACGCCTGTGAGGCTTGTAGTATGGAAACAGTGCTTTAAAAAATAATAATAATAAAATCCGCATATTGTGCATGGGTTGAATAAAAGCATCTACTGCAGCGATCCACACTGTGTGCCATGTTTCCCTGCGGTAATTTTTGTATGAGAGTTTGTTGTCTGTCTCAAAAGAGAGCCAGAAAGGTCAAGCCTGTAATCTGCAGATGTTTTGGCCGTAAGGGGACACGCACTCGAAGCTCACTCCTTCGTCTGCGTAAATATTTGCCTGTCGGCTGTGTCAGTATCAGATAACCCTTCTGCGCCTTCTCGCGGAATTCTCTAGGTTCGCGTTGACGTGACCAACTGCCCAGTCACTTCCTGTCCACGAAAGGTTGTAGTTATCGGGATTCAGCTTGAAGTGTCGAAGCTAGTTTTCCTTGAAACTGAGACGTGTGCGGTTTGGTCCAGAATTGGCTCAAATTCCTAACAAAAAGACGAGACTCGAATGCTGCTTGTGCTAAAGAATAACACACCTGGAGTGATCTTTTCTCAGTTGGTCACTGCAGGGTGACATGAAAGAAGGTCCTGAATCACTTTTCTAAGTTATTTAATTACCTCAGTATCACTGTTTATTTCCTCGCCAACCGAAAGCCAGAAAAATTTCTCGAATCTGTCAAGATTGAGTGGAGTTATAGGGACATGCCGCATGCTTTAAGCTACACAGGAAGGGATGGCATGGGTGGAAGAAGTTACGTCAGTGCACGCTGTGACCTTGGTGCGTATCATGAAACGCGATCGCTCTTTCCTGTTGGAATTCCGTAGGGCGCTAGTGTGGCTACTATGCGACGTTAGCGGACTATCAAGTGCGGAGCCGGCACGTGGCGGCAACACTGGGAAGAAGCGCTTATGATCTAAACGCCACTGCTGATTCATGTCAGGTATTGGCCAATAGCGTGCTATTTGTTGTTTGATGTCAAACAGTAAGCGTTGGCAGGCCTCTGTACGGAAAAAATGGTGCCTGAGAAAATAGCAGCTTCGTGCACCGCTTCTAAGCTCTCCGTGCCGTGCACAAGTGCAAGATTTGGCTGAGCTGTTCATAGCAGTGTCTGCTTTCTGCAGAATGTGTTTTCTCACCGAGATCGAGGGGTGGTCCGCGACCCTTTCAAAATTGGGATGCTGCATCGCGATAGCAACCCACTGCCCAGTGTTACATCATGGGGCAGGCACATTGACGAAGGAAAACATTTTCTGTTGTATTGCACTCCCAAGATACATTGCCACTTACAGGGCAATGATGGATCCGGCTTCTGATCACGGTGTTTAAACGAAACATGCTTTCGTAACGCATCAGCCAGCGATAAGAACGAACTAAGACTGATTACTTCCAAGAGTTGTTGCCAAGGGCCGTTTTCTTAGGCAATTACTTTCCGACAAATATTGCTTTCGGTGCCTGCCGATTGCCTGGTCGAAGGCAGGCGAGTAGTAGCTATGGTCAGCTGACACACAAGACACTGCGTCTAGCAAAGCAACGCTTTCGCTGAAAGTGATAGCTTTAGAATATGGCTCCTGGTATCATGAATATCTACAATATGGTCTGATGTTACAGGGAACACTTGAATGAACACCTTTCATATTGCTGGCCCCCATAACAGCAAGTGGATGTGGAAATAATCTTGGTGCGCGGCACTAGTCTGTTAAAAGGAGTCAGATCTGTCAACCACCGGTAGTCTTGTGCAAATATAAGCCGCTATGCTTTTGTAGGAGACTGAAATCCTGACATACCCTGCACCCAAGTGTTCCCTTTAACAGTGGACCCGTCTATACTGTGCTCACAAAATGAAACGCGACATTAAAACATTAGGAATCGTAGCTGGTATGAGCAATCACTCGAGATAACCACATCATAATCGCTGCTAATCTGGCCACTAAAGGTTACGGCGCCTCCGATCTAAGTGTTCGAGCCTATATTGGGTCGATAAAACACAAACTGCAGATGGTGGAAACGAAAGTGCATGCATTACTTAGCCCTGAATCGACACTTTTCATTCCATGGGTACTGTACACTAAATTGCATATCTAATGATAATGTACAATTACTTGGACTACCTAATTATGCAATTAGCATTCCTTGGGAACTTTATCCAGCATGGTTCACTGGGTACATGCCACTCGTAAATAAAGAAACCTGAATTTTTCAAAATTTATTTGTTGCTTGGTGGAGTTTTAGCCACATCCGTATGTTCAGGTTGTTTTCCCTGGATATACATTGTCATGTGCCGTGCAAGAATATTGTAGCAATGCCAACAGATGGCTCTGTGTGTCTTGGTGGAAGTACAAGTGAGGAACTCGTGTTTTTTACTAGCGAGTGTGGAGCAGGGATTCTTTTACTCAACAGTGGTGAGTCCATTTGTTACGATAGTCGGGTACAACTTTAGATGATGTCTGGCATTTCATCGTCAAAGGCAGATTCACACAATCCTGTACCTATAAGCATGCTCTCTAGATTGATGTCATGAGCGGGACGGTCGGTGATGTAGCGCTCTTGATAGGAAAGTAGCGAGTGCACTGTTTTCGAGAACGCAAGCAAGCCAGATGACTACGATCGTCGTGTAGCAGGAAGATGCCCTAAATATGCCCATTTGTCTCTGTGTGTTGTGATCACAGCAGGGTTCTCGTTTCAGTTTTTGATTCCAAGTCAGTTATATCTGTACGTGTATCACAACTCCCACTCATATTTCAAACCTAAAATTTTGCATTGCGGCTGTCCCAAGCTGTGCTGTCGAAACTAGGCTTTCCTCAAGCCTGAAATTTTGTTCTTAAAGGGGTACTGGACACAAAATTTCGCGGCCAAGATAGCCTGCTGGATCGATTCCCATGTACGTGCGTGTACCATCTGCAAAATATCGACAGCGAATAAAGCTTGGAAGGTATTTTATTTGAATTTTGAAGCTCGCGAGCGCGATCCAGCATTGTAGGCCGCACCTGGTGCATTGACACCCTCGGAGGTGACCCGAGGTGACCCCCCTACTTCCCCTACGTAACCGTTGCAGCCGGTACAAGTTATGATGATGTCGTAGCCACCATTTCTGTTCTGACGCGCTTCCCGACGAATCGCTCCTCGCCAGCGGGTCAAACCTGAAGTGATTCGCCATGTCGAAAATTCCTTCCATCCCCGCCGCAAGAAAATCGTCGCCATCAGGCGACGATGAGCCCGGCGACGACAGACCGCGCGGAAATGCGTCACTGTTCTGTGTGCTCACGTGACCGAGCGTTTCACTCGCTAGGTGGTGATAGTTGCACCCGGCAGCTTGTCGTTTTTGGAGCTCTGTCAAACCGAAACTGAGGCTGTGTCGGTAATGAGGAGCTTGTAATTAATTATCTGTCACACGCTGCAGCAAACGATGTGCCGTGTTATGACTAACAGGCCCCCAGCAACACATTGCAGCAAAAAAACGCGGAGCGAAAATTTTTGTGTCAGGACTCCTTTATTAATGAGGCATCCATGAATTGTCGGCTCATCAGTGGACTACGGTTTTAACGTCTTTAGGTTTCCATGCCACAAAATGCAGACATTGAGCGAAGGAGCATGTTTTCAGGTTGATGGAACGCATTACTTTATTACGTGTACCAACCTTCGAACAGAATTTGTTGCACTTGGGAAGTGTTCTATGCCCTCCGGAGGGGGAGCTCCCATACAGCCTCCTTGTTGTAACGTTTCGATTGTTGTGAAATGCTGCGACGCAGGTGTTATCTCCAGGTGTGGCGTGCACGGGACATTTATTCACAGGGCACCTTCGTACAGGAGCGGCGGATAGGTGCTGCGCGCGGCAACCCAAAGCCCATTGTCATGGCAATTTGTCGGTTTCTGTTCATTTATATTTATTTTTTCACTTTTATCTTTTATACAGAAGGGCTTTATGCCGAACTCCACCGTGGAAATGACGTCGGTGCAAGAGCATGCTAGTCTTTTGGCATCTGTGTGGCGCGCTCCCTTATCTCACTTGTGGTCTGTTGATTCACTTCCTGTTTTTGCCAAGCCGAAGAACACCCCTTTGACAAGATCGGTTGGGGGTGATTGTGTCAAAATCGTGGACGTCGTAACCCCCTTTCACAGAAACCTCCTTCTGTTCTGCTTTGCGCTCAGCCACCGGTGACAAAAGCATTACAGATTTGAATACCTCCATGGAGTTGGGGCCTACCTACGGGCGAGGTTAGAGTTGCGGTTTGGAATAGGGGGTCACTGGAATGAGGGGTTTCTGGCCCATGCAGTCGCATTACCACACAAATGAGACAGCTGTTGCTTATGGTGCTTCACAGGAAATATCAGCTGCCTTACAGCGTGTGTCTTCCATCTCCAAGTCGAGAGCGGCTTGCTCATAAGTTAAATGATGGAAGGTCTTGCATATTTAATGGGTGTAGTAGAGTAGTCATGTTTACAGTTACCATCAAAAGCCCAGCCCAGAAGATTATACGACAAAGCGCACAATGATATTGGCAGATACAGAACAGAGAGAACCGAGCCTGGCCCAGAAAGTCACGACCAATCGTGGAGCACTCTTGTCAGATACAGAACCGAAACGGAACGGAGCAGCTTCACGTTATCATGCTCTTCATATAATTTTTTTCGTATCCATGTGGCACAGACATCACTCGTGGCTTTTGCCTTGGCTACTGTATCCATCACGTTGCTTCGTGATGTTAAACCCTCTATCATTTAAACTATCAGTCGCACGTTGAGTCTGTTGTGCCATCGTCTCTGGCATACCTAACTTCTGTTCCGAGGCTGACTTATTTTGCATACAATTCATTTATCTACCCCATTTTTTTCGAACAGTTATCAAGTGGAACGAATTCAGTGCTGACAGGAAATGGTTTGATTTGCATATGTCGTCGCTATTGTCTGCTGTCGAAGAAGAGTTTAAGGTATTCGGGGATTTCCCAGGATCGGTGCAGTCCTTGTGCTGTTTACATTTGTGCGTTAAAGACTGTCATTTCTTCCGAAACATATCCTATCATGAATGCAATTTTCTGTACCAAGTTTGATTTACATATGTCCCCATTGTTGTCTAGTCGTTCCATTTTGTATTGTCTGAATCGCTTTGCTGCTGCCCCTGCATGGGATTACCATTATTTTCACATATATACATAGGATGCTTTTAATTTGACTAAAAAATGGACAAAAATTTCTGAGAAAGCATAGCATCTGGGGTACCTGAGTAGCATTGCCTTATAATTCACTCTCTTTAGCATATCTTCAACCCTTTCTCTGTCGCATAAAAAAAAGGGGTGAACATCGACGGAAATTCACAGGAGTACTTGGTTGCTTTTTAGAGCTTGTTTTCTTTTTTTCTGAGCAATGGTGGTACGATTCTGTGAATCGCTAGGGCTACATTATTTCACAAATTACTCGGAAATAAATGCATAGCAAAACGCTTTAGTGCTATCATATTCCCTCTCGGGTACACTTTTATTCACGCGTGGCCTCTCGCAGGTGTCGGATTCAAGGCTGCAATAAAGGAAAAGACGAGATAGAAAAAGGCATAACGTAGGCAAGTGTGGCCATCTAGTGCCAGAAATCGCCACTAGGCCCAATAGCAAGGTTATGGTTGCGATCAATTTGCTGTGTGACGCACATTTGTTCATGAAAACATTACGTGGAGGCAGTAGAGAAACACCCGTCATGGTAGCTTAGCACTTGCAGTGTTGCTCTACTAAGCACAAGGATGCGGGTTCGATTCCCAAACACAGTAGCCTCATTTTTGTCAGAGCGAAGTGCAAAAAAAGCATGCATTTACTTAAATTTAGGCGAAATAGAAAGATCCCTTGGTGATCAAAATTAATCTGGACCCCCCCCCCCACCCTTTATGGCATGGCTCAAATTGCAACACGATTTTAATACTTAAAATCCAAGACTTTCCTGTGTGTTTTATTTGATCTTCTAATTTTTTTTCATATATTATTTTGTGTACGTAAATGTCCTTTTCGTGCGAAAAGGAAAGCTCTATGCAGTAGGAAAATTCTTCACCATGAGATTTTTTTCATAGTGCAGGCGTACGTGGGCACTACCTGTCTTTTAATCACTATCATTGTTTTGATGTGTAATACAAAGACCTTTCATTTCACAACTAGTGCTACTTTGATTGAGCAACCTTTCCACGCTTGCATTTCACATCCTGGCATTGTTCAACACAAAGCTGCAGTTGCCGACGACACACGCGGGCTGGTATTTTGTTGATATGGAACGGGGAGCATAAATAGACTCTGCATTCCACTCGAATCTGTCGATTGAGAAATGCCTCCTGGGACGGACTCTTCGGAAAATCGTCACTTGCACTCTTTCGCAACTTGCATTTCGCGGGCCATCACTTCAGTCGCCGACACTGAAATGCACGTGCTGTGATGCGGAGAAAAAGGAAATGGGAAAAAGATTGCCCGTGTGTTTTTGGCCAGCTTGGGAGAAATCCCTTGCAAACAGCGGACGTCAAAAGGACGCGATGCAGTGTTTTGCCCCAGTGCGCTTTTAACTTCACAGTTACTTCGTTTTCACTCATCCTTTATTTAATAGGATAATTTTACGAAGTATGCCATGTGCCTTTTTATCGAAATACATCTAACAGGTTGCAAATAAGGTAGAAGTTTGGATAAGATGGAAGCTTGTAGCAATGAAGGATCCTTGAGACACGGGGCATTGCTGGAGCCAACTTTCGGTAAGTGGTCTTGCCTTCTTCAAGCCTGCAACCAGATGCTGCCTTGAAGACAAGACCACTTGTCCAAACGTTCGCTGCAGCGACACCATGTGTTCAAGGATTCATCATCTCATGCATTGTGTATGATTACACTAGCACAGAAGCTTTCAAAGTCGCATGGCCTTGCGAGGTCTGGAGGCTCATGACGGAAGTGTGGTCATCTGTACCAGCATAAAAGTCTTGCCCATTTTGACAACTGGGAGGGGTGGTGTATGTTAGAGCAGCATGTATTCTGTTCACGTTCTTTTAGCATTACATTACTTAATGCTTAGTAAGCACATACATCGTCAGTCTGTGGCAGTGTTCCTATTAAGCATGTCAATACAAAACTTCTCTTGAACAATGTTTTCTTTCTTAGAAGAAAAAAAAAACAAATCAGTGGAGATTTAGATAAGGGCTAGCATTACCTTTGACTACCGCTAATTACCTTGATGGCCAGTAGTGTTTTATGTTATGAAAATAGATAAAGTAGGCTTCGCACAAACCTCTATGGTTCTTTTTCCCAGTTTAAAGCCCCTAACACACTTCAACACTCCTAATACCAACACATTCAAAATTGGTCCACATTATAGTTGTGACAGTGACCCGCTGATGCCAATTGAAGTGAGGGCTACACATCTGCATACATGCAAGGTCATGGTTTTCGCATTTAAAAGCAGCTGTATTTAGACGCTTCTTGTTCAGCTCTGTGATAACAAAAAAATGTCAGTTGATCTGACAATAGCAGCAGTGACTGCTGATAAAACAACTGAACCTATTGTTTATAAAATATCAGTGCTCGTACAAGGTCATGTCTTGTCGCTTTAGAACAGATGTTTCAGTCGCTCTGTGTTGACATTAGGATCGAAGTCCTCAACAGTGAGACCAAATACCGTTTGTCTATTTGACTTTATAAACAAACAGTCGTTTGTTTATAAGCAGCTGCTTCGTGTTGATGTCAGCTTGAACTTTTCAGCTTCTTAACTTCCCAGGGGGGGAATTTAGACACGTGTATCAGAACAAGGCTGTCGTGCGTGACTTTTGTCATCAGCTTTAAAAGGAAACCGTGTGTGTGTGTTGTGAACCCTGAGTCAATGTTTAATTCATCATCCAGTCACGTGTTACTGCGGCGCCTAGCATCGTTCGACCTTTTGGGTGCAGCAGTTCGTCGGCTCGACCGCAGACCCTCCTGTTACTATGTGAGCAAGTTTTGACAGCTGTTCGTTGTCGAAAATGTCAGCTGCATCGGGATCAGAAGTCTACAAGTGTTTCGAAAGAATGGCACTTGCAAGTACAGCGGACCCGTTTTTCGATTGAGTTAAAACACGCTTGGCAACTGCGGACTGCACACAAGCTCATTTGCATTTTGCTTTTAAGCGAAGCTTTTGTAACTGGCAGATTTCGGTGGCTGCGTCCCACACAAAAAACCCGTCACTGGCGAGCATACAGAAATGTGCCCTTCAAAGAGAGAGAGACAGAATGACTTTATAGGTCTGCCGGTCACACACATATTTATATGCGCCGTTTTCCGATGATTGATGCTCTCTCGATCGGGGACTTGTCGGCGATCAGCCACTTATGATATGGCAATGTGATCTTTTATCGAGGTGATTTGTCATTTCATTGTTGCCTGGGTATGAACACACTACCAGCGTTGTTGCCTGTAGCAACTGAAGTGTTGCACTGCTGAGCGTGTGGATGGAGGTCCAATTCCCAATTCCATTTGAAAGACCACTGAAGGTTTAGGAAAGAAACAGTTGGGAGGGAGCATTGCGCAATGTGACATAAAGAAAGAAACAAGGAAATGTATACGCAGACGCAAAGTTTCACATGCCCACATTTTCAAGGTAGGCGACTCCTGAATTTTTAAAGGGACCGGCAACTGATTTTTCTCGACCCAGCTTTTTACGGCGCGACAGGAAGCTTACCCTTCGTAGCCTTTGTAGCTGCAGTGGTTTATCCTAAAAGCACGTAGTTATTTTATAAGCAGTATTTTTCGATCTGAAAGTATCCAAACACGCATGAAGGCTTGCTCTAGCAACGCTGAGAATTGATAGCAATGCCGCTAGCCCTTGATAAAGCTGTCGTTGTTCTACTTTCGCAGGAATTACTGTAGCTATGCTTAACCACCTTTATTTTGAGCTTTCCAGCCATTTTTGAAAATAGCAAGCTGTTACAATGAGATGATGTGGCTTTATACACCTTCTCGGTGTTTGTACAGCGTTGTGCGCGCCTGCGACCAAGGTTGCCGGCGCCTGTGTCATGGATGGCTTTTTCGCAGCATGGGATCATTACGCCAAGCGAAGGCAGCGCCACTTTGTTGCATACAACTAACGCAGGCCTACATGTGCATTTTTATGGAGTAATATCTTTTAATATAAAGAAATGAACAATATTTCAGCACTAACAGAAAAGTCATCGAACGCATACACCAATCAATGGTCACGTGACCGGCTTCATCGGACAGTGTATGATTTTGCCGCCAGAGGCGCCAAAGGTCATTTTTCGCGACTTTCAATGAAGAAATAAAAATATAAATCCGCCTCTCACGAGATAAACAGGGTTGGTTTGAGTCAATGCGACGGACAATCTTTCCATCAGTGCAGTCATCTTATTTCATGTTCTGGGCAGTTGTCGGTCCCTTTAAAAATTCGAAACAACTCTCTTCGCTAGTTCCATGCTGTAACTGCGTGGTAATGCATAATAATGCATGGTAACTGGGGGAGGTGAGTGATGAAGCCCTTAGCAACAGGTGAGGAATCCACATAGCAGCTCACTGCGCAGAATCTGAAACAATGTAATTATTTGTGCATCATCATGGTGGATGCATGAGTGCTTGTCGCTTTGTTTCTTTCAACCAGCAGGCAACAACCGGCATGGCCCTGAGTGCCTAGCTAGTTTTAAATCTTTCTTTTCAGCTTGCCTATCCACAGATGATGCAAGTCGAACTAATAAGGCCAGGGACATGCTAAATATAAAGTAGAGCATAGTTGGGAATTTGGTCTGCTTTGATTGGTGAAAGCTTTCAACCTCCAGATAACAACAGATTGATAATATACATTCCTTTTTCCTTTTCTCTGTCTAGATACGACAAAGCCCGTATGTGTCGGACTGATAAAATTGTCAACAGCGAAAGGTGGTAGCGGCTTAAATTATTTAGGTATTAGTGCCGAGTTTAATGAGTGGGAAGAGCTTGCAGCAGGCGGCGCGGCTTGGAAAACCTTATTAGCATTCGGGAACTGTTTATACAGCATAGGTTAGTAGGTGAGACCTACAAGAACAACTGGCAGACTACAGCCACTACAGTTTGAGCACCTAATTAGTATTCATGCTGCGACTAAGGCGCGCGCTAATACCTGCTAGCCGTCATCGCCTAGTTGGGAAGCATCTGCCAGACATGTCGGTTATGCCTAGGATACTGCGTCGAAGCACGAATTGGACTCTGTTGAATACTAATTAGGCGACCGTGCAGTGTGATCATCGGAGTAGGTTGAGTTGTTGGGGATCGAATGGTTAAAGTGTGACACTTCAGACATGTTTTTGTTGCTATGACGATGTTATTGATTTTGACTAATGAAGTGTTATGCTTAAAATCCTAAGACGGTAAGTTTTATTATTAAAAGGACGAAATGTTGGTCAAATTGTGAAGTTATAGGATTTTTAATGCATTAGCATTAGAAGGGGCAGTGTGGGAAAAAGCAGTGTATTTAGCTTGTGTGAAACGGACCGATAGTTTGTGCCTGACTTACCGCATTTACTTGCATATAACCTGCACTATTGTTGCAATGATGGCTACAGCAGTTAGATATTAGGTTAAATGGACACGTAATTGAATGTAATAACACTGGTTACACTTTTGTTGGCTGAATGATTGCTAATAGTGGCTAACTATTCTCAAGTGAACTAGTGCAGCCATATGTCTGCTACTAATGGCTATCCGCTGTTGTGATAGCAAGCTTGACTTCAATTTTAATGCAGTGATTACATTGTGTATCACTTTCTATCTCTCTGCCTATATATCCACATATCTATCTACCTGCCTATCCGTCTACCTATCCACATATCTATATATCTGCCCTTCTGCCCACATATCTATCTATCTATCTATCTATCTATCTATCTATCTATCTATCTATCTATCTATCTATCTATCTATCTATCTACCTTATCGCTCTAGCGTCACTTTGGCTACATTCGTGTGCCTGCTTTGCGGCGAGGTGTGTTTAGACGTGCCTGCCTGCCGGGTGCAGCGGCGTTGCCCATGTGTAGGCTTATAGCGGAAGTCGGGTGGAAGGGGTGGGCGGCCGGTCGTACGTGTTTTATAGGCTCCGAATTGGCGTGAGCGTGCGCGCTTGGTGTCGCAACAAGCCTGCCCCGACAACGACGAGGGGGCGTTGCGGAAGCAATATCCGTTCGCCATCCCTCCCCCCTTCTTTCTTTTTTTTTTTTGTCCTTTTTGCGGGCGACGGTGGCGACACCACTTGCGAGGCGGTGACGATGGATGGATGGAGTGATGGAGGTAGGAGCATGGAGGAGGGAAAAGGACTTTACAGCGTCACGTGACAATCCTTGAAGCCTAGTCATGAAAAATTTTAAGGGGTAAATAGGTCATGGTCACGTTATGGATGTCTTGCACTGACGTCACTGAAAGCGCCGTGTTGGAGCACCAGCGTGTCTGGACGTGACGTTTCCGATGTCACATTAACGTTATCAAAACATCACATGCAGGTTCTTTCATTATGTGCGCACAAAGACGTTCCTGCCGAGTCGTTTTCACATAGACGTAGCTTGTTTGTCATCAAAGCCGCCATCACGGAGTCCCAGTTCCTTTCAGAAGGTGCGTCCATGACGTCACGTGCAAGCCATCTCTATCAAGCGCTACTATTGGTCGGCTCGCTTTGGTTGCGTCTGCTGCGGGTGCCTAATCCTACCCAAGAGGCACCGCGCGCTGGTCGTGAGGGGCGGCGTCAGAGAGGAGGTTGGCTTGCTGAGGCTAGTGGAATCACGTGACGTCTCGATAAATGAAACGTTTGACATCCATTTTTTTTTCTTTTCTAATAACGAAGCTGCGATGGGGAAATGAACGATGACAGGGTTGTCAGTGGAATAATTTTATCAGTCTTAGCTGATTTACTAGCTTTTCGGTATAGCCTCCTCCTTTTAAAAACACACTGCGCTCGATGTAGGTCATTGCTATTGTCGAGAACGTTAACGTCACGCCGATGTGCCGCTCATGCGCCGTGCACTCTAAAAAATGTGGAGGCGACCCTCATCTTGAATCATCTTGAACTTAAAATGCCTGCTAGTGGCGCTCGTACCTCGGCATTGGCGTGCCCTGGTGTATTCATCGTGTTAAACATCGTGGTTTGTCGCACTGGCGAAGCGGTTCTCGGAGGCCACGTATAAAGGTCTGTCCCGCCAGGCGCCGCGACGATCCTAGCTCCTCACAAGAAAACAGCCTTCTCTTTCAATGAGCTCGTTCAATTAATATTCATTACTTACCGGACATTCAAAGGGGCACTAAAGAGAAAGACGATTTTTGTCATATTAGTAAATTACTCTTGCACAATTCCAAGATCACCACGCTGACCGCGAGAAGACGCTTGGTAAGCGAGAAAACGCGCAAAAAGAAAAAGTGGTTAGTGACGCTACCTTGAACTTGCCGCACCAAACGTCGTGACGTCATAGATGTTGACGGCACATACTGGGTCCTACGTAGTTCCTAATCACTAAAAATGAAGTACATTGTCCACCGAGGGGGGCATAGACTTGAAATACCAAGTTTCAGGAAATTTCATTGAGCCATTGTCATCGAAAGGCGAGAAATACACTTTGAAATTTGTGTGGCGTCACGTGCGGCGATTTCGGCGCTAAATTTAAAAGTGAAACTTCGACCTTGATTTTATCCTCTATGATGGCTAAACTGGCATTAGAGTTCTCAGAGTAAAATTCACTAATCTGAACTGATTCATTGTTTTACTTCTGGCGTCCCAACTCTATAAATATTACGCGCTGTACTCAATTTTGTTATGAATAAAAAACCGGTTGATTGATTGATTGATTGATTGATTGATTGATTGATTGATTGATTGATTGATTGATTGAAACTTTAGTGTCCCTTTAATTGGCCCTTAAATAAACTTATACCCCGATATCATATGTATCCAACGTAACTCTTTCCTTGGACCAAAACCATCGATTTCGTAAAGTTTGATTTTTTGCAAGACTTCTTCTGAATGTCCGGAAAACCGGAAGTGAGTGCTCGACTGGAAGTGGTTGGTAGGGAAACAAGAGCGTCTCTCCATGCTCTTGCCACTGAAGAAAGGAAGGAGGGGGGGGGGAGGGGTATTTGGGGCTTAGTTTTGTTTCACAAACAATGACCATCATGCACATGCCGGCGATTTGCATTGTCCCGCGTTATCGGTGCGCGGCCGCTGTACTTTCGTGATGACGAACGGCGCGTGCGCGCTATCAGCGTGACGTGTGCCAACCTCGATAAGAAAGTAGCGAGGCGACCGTTTTCTAGAACGCACTCACGACGTACTCACTTCTAAGAGCTGCACTTAGTGACGGAGCAACAGTTACCATGCACGTGCGGCGGTCGAACCGAGGGTGCTATTCTGGACGCCATCAAGTTCCGCCATGTTGTCCAATTCCGCCATTGGTCAACTTTGATTGGTCCAGAGGGCTGCTACGGCCCCCCTGATTGGCTTCAAAATGCCGCCATTACAAATTTCGACGATATGGCGGAATAAATGGTTACCTTTTCCCTGCGACATTTTATTCGTATATCCTCTAAAGTGCCAGGCATGCCTGAATTTCTAAAGTCGCGTGCGGGAAAAGTTGTTGTTTTTTTTTTTTTCTCGCCTTTATTGGACGCTTATCGTCGATTGCTTTTCTATTTTCTTTCATACTTTTCGAAGAGCTGTGCGCATGCGAAAGCCGAGAAAAACGACGCTTGCAAGCGCACAGGAACTAGACACTGTGTAGTGTGCGATTATCTTGAGTTGACATTGAGCAGTCGTCGCGCGATAATGGCCCGTGCCTCCATGCGTTTGACGTAAGTCGCGAGCGAGCTTGCATCGCCCGAGACATTTCTTTACGCAGTTGGTTGTGTGCTCTCGTGGCTCTCAACGTGGTGGATGGTACCTTATTTATTTATTTCGTTAGTTAGTTAGTTAGTTGGTTAGTTAGTTAGTTAGTTAGTTAGTTAGTTAGTTAGTAGTTAGTTAGTAGTTAGTTAGTTAGTTAGTTAGTTAGTTAGTTAGTTAGTTAGTTAGTTAGTTAGTTAGTTCATTTAGTTATTTGTGAGGTCGTGTGTCGCACAGTCGACGGGGTCTCTAGTATTTCGCCACCATCGAAATGAGGTAGCACCGCGGTCGGGAAATTATATATTGCATTCGAGACTTTTAGTTTGGTTGCCCTCGTGCTGTCTCGTATTTAAGTTTATTTCTTGATTTTTCGTTTTTCTGTAATTTGTGGGGTTGACCTAGCTCGCTCGCCAGCGACCGATTTGCATACGCACGTACGCGCGCTCGCGCCGAGGCACGCTATAAAACCAACCGGCAAATCCGCTTCTCACCTTTTTTTTATTTTGTTTTCTTTCTTTCTTTTTCCTCGGGCGACGTGCACGTTGGCACATTGGCGTAGCGGGAATATAAGAAAAAAAAAAACATGACGTCGACAGCGTCGGGGGTTGCACGCGGTGAAAACCAGTCGAATGAGACTGGGTAATCCGAGCAGCGGAGTCTTTTGCTGCCGTTCGCGTTTATTAGCGTCGTTGGCGCCGGCGATGGCTGTGAGCGAACAAAAAAAAAGAATAAGAGCAAATGATCCGCTTCGCGCACCGCGCTAAGGAGGCGTGTCGCAATTACTGTTAGCAAACAAAAGGCCTGGCTTTCTCGCGTCGAGCAGCTTAGCGTCGGCGAAGGTCGTTGCAACAGCGCCGCCAGTGCAGTTGTGACAGAAAGGCAGGTGTTGTTTCACGCGCGGATCGTCTGACGAAATGTCGTACGTATTCGACCCGAGACCTGAAAGTGGTGTTTTTTTTTTTTTTTTTGGAGGAGGAGGAGGTGGAGAGAGAGAGAGAAAAGAAGAAGCAGAGAGAGAGAGAGATAGCTTAAAGACGTAATCGCATTTTTATTAAGGCGAAAGCCTTAGGTGTCTTACCAAACGCTGAAGATGGCCGTCGGCAGAGTCAACACGCAATCAAAATCATCATATAGAATGACGTCATCATGACGTCACAAGTTTTGACGATCTGTGACATCGGATCGATGGTATCAATATTGATCATGGGATCCATACATCGACTGCAGAAGATGACGGCTTTCGCCTTCGAGTCGTCTTAGGCGACTGCAAAGGGGGCCCTGTGAGTTTTTTTTTAGAGAACAAGCACGCGAAAATGAAAACCACTTTTTTTTTAAGCGTCCGTATTCCCGGGCCGCTGCTTAACTCGGAAGAAGACCTTGGGTCCGCCAGTACCGTAGTGCGTTACGGTCAGTAGGGATAGGTCATGTGACGTGACGTCAGCAACTAATCCACTTTTAAATCTAACGCGCTAAGAATGCCACGGCGTCTTTGATCAAAGATAGGGCCACCTATCTAAAATGTCTGCCGGTGTGTCCGAGTCACTGAAGCTCGTTGGCCGGCGTTTGACCTTGGTTGAGCTTGAAGGTCGGATTCACGCAACGAGGGGTTTTCCGGGTTTGTACCGGGATGATTGTAGAGCCATCGGTACGCAGTTATACTGACGCCATTATTCGTACTGATCTTCTTTTCTACGAAAACGAAGGTTATTTGTAGGAAGTTCTGAACAACGGTTTTGTTATAAACGAAAAGCGCAAGTTAACAAAGCAGTGCAGTCGAAATTAACTTTTTTTTTCTGAAGGTTGACATATGAGCAGTAAATGACACGGGCGCAAAAAGGGAGGGCAAAGCACGTGTACTCAGAACGCGTTTGCCGCGTGACGTACGTACGTACGTACACAAAACATAAACGAAGCCCAAGCTGTGTGTCTTCATCTTCCAGGTGATCTTTATGGTTGTCTAAAAGAGCAGATGTCTTCTTATGTCGAGGAAAAAAAGAAGAAAAAAATAAAGCAATTAAAAAAGGATAGAAGTGATGACACAGTTTACGCCATACGCGGAAATGCCTTCTTTCTCTTTGTTTTTTGTGAAGGAAAATATGCAGAATGAATCGTTGGCGCATTAATCATCGTGTCTACATGTCTAGGAAACTTGACTCTGTAATATTTTATCCTTTGTCTGTTGTCGCCTGGGCGAAACGCTGATGTGGCATTTGCCATTAAGAAGAAAGTGCCGCACGCTCAAAGCGTTGCTGTGATTAACCAAAATAAAAACGACCACCTTCCTCATTGCACTCTTCTGCTATATATATATATATATATATATATATATATATATATATATATATATATATATATATATATATATATATAATGTGTGTGTGTGCCGCTCATTTATCTTGTTTTTTTTTTTCCTTTTAGCCTCTGCATATGTTTTAATGGCTTGTTGCAGATAACATGAAAAGCATTGTGACGGTTCAGCACAGTTTGCGAAGTGTTTGATGGCGCTAGGGGAAAAGGGAGGAGGCGTACAATTAACAGTTCGCGAATATGAGAAGCTCTGCTATTAGTCGAGTTAATACGTTAGACCTCACACAAAACCCACTTCTCCTTGTTTCAGAATTGAGTAATGTATGTTAGTGTGTATTTTGTCATGTTATGTAGCTCTGTGCGATAACCGCGTACCACTTGGTGTTATTTTCTTTGTTTGAGATTTAGCTCCGGGACTTTTTTTTTTTTTAGGTGACCCCATAAACTGGATCTGGAACCTCAGTTCAATCCTCATACAAAGCTTCACATTAATAATAAGCTCCTTGTCTGGCCACACTGATTTAATGTTTTTCTTTACCGTTCCCTTTAACAGTGTACCTTACTGTACATGCGCTCGGGTACCTTCCACTGTGACCCATACGCAACGCCATTGTAGAGCACTGCGGAGCGCTGACGTCACGTGTAGTAACAATCTTCTTACCGACAAACCTCAGACAACCTCTTTTTTTTTTTTCTTCATTGTAGCTTTGTACGATAACCGTGTACCACTTCTGTTGGTGTGTTTTCTCTTCTTTTTCTTTTTTTTTTGAGCCCGGAAGCTGCTTCTGAAACTTCAATTTAGTTCTCTTACAAGGTTCCAGCATTAACAATGCGCTGTTAGTCTGCACTGATTTAGTATTCTTGTTTACCGTTCCTGCTAACAGCGTGCCTTACCGTAAGTGCGCTCGGATACCCTTCGTTGCAACTCTTACGCAACGCCATTGTAGAGCGCTGGCGAACGCTGACGTCGCGTGCAGTAACAAACTTCATACCGAGAAACATTACATAAGCTTTCTTTATTTTCAAAAGATTGGCTTCAGCCCATTCAGTGTTTCATCATCATCAGTGTCAACACCTTTTTATTTATTTTCTTTTTAAGTGTTTCGGCTCTTCGCGGCGACAGTGCTCCGACCTTCTGTCTCAGTACCACGCCCCCCCCCCCCTTTTTTTTTCTTCCGTCTCGTCTCGCGTTGGCTAGATCGACACCACCTTGGCTTGATGCGCGTAATGACCTTGGCGTTTATGGGAGGAGAGGGGTGCGCCCCCCTCCTCCGAGCTCTCTGCGTGGTCGTCGTCTCTCGACGCGTCTGTCCTCCTGTTTGTCGGTGGCCGCCGGCTCCACATCCGGGTTGTTCGCTTTTGTCTTTCTTTGCGTTGCGGCAGCAGCGACCTCTGTGGGGACGCTGGCGTGGACTGGCCCCTGACAAAGAGACGCTTCACATTAATAACACTTCACATTAATAACAGTAATAATAACAACTCACAGGATCCCCTATGCATTCGCCTAAGACGACTCGACGGCGAAAGCCAACTTCTTTTTCCTATCAGTTGATGTATTGTGTACGTGTGCTTGTCTGACCTACTACTGTTCTTTCTTTCGTGCTTACTTACTTTACCTACCTACTTACTTACTTACTTAATTACTTGTTTACTTAATTACTTGCTCAGTTACGGGCTTAATTACTTACTTGCTTAATTACTTATACTTATTATGCTTATTTACTTACTTACTCACCTCACTTATACTTGCTTATACGTACTTTCTTTCGCATTGCCCAATTCTGCCTCCTAACTGTTTCCTTCCTCCATGACGGGAATCGCACCTTCGTCCACTTGCTCAGCAGCGCAGCACTTCGGTCGCTACGGGCAACAACGACGGTCATGCTTTCATACCCAGGCAACGATGAAATATGTGGCAGCGTGAAATAACACGTGACCTCGATGAAAAGATCAGATTGCCGTATCAGAAACGGCCGATCGAAGACAAGCCCGCGATCGCGAGAGAGCATCGATTAGTGGAGAAAAAAAAAAAAAAACGGCGCGCACAAATACGGTTGTGACCGAAGCACCGCCGAGGGGCCGCATTTTCATACGCTCGGCGGCGCAGGGTTTTTCGTGCACGACGACGCCGCCGCCACCAAAATCTGTTACTCATAGAATCTTCGCTTAATAATGACAGTAATAATAATAACGAGCGTGAACGAAGCGTTCGCATGGACCTGTCGGTGTCATACGTATGGAATTTCACCAGCCGATTTACCTTTGGGAACTTCACTGCCCTCTCTGAATGTGAAGCGCCTATGTGTAAACACAAGAAAGATATTTCGTTTCATAGGTGAAAGTACACCCGGATAGCAGTATTTAAATCCTAAAAAGGTTGACGTCATCATCAGACGTCATGACGTGTAGTGTGTTCAGCTCTATATAGTGCGTTTGATGAGTGAAGTGTCTTGCGTATTTGCGGAGAACACTCTCATTCTCTCTCGCCAGCTTTGTACTACGTCAAGCCTAGGCGTTATCCGTAGTGTTTAGGTGTCGAATGAACCGATGAACCTGCAGCTTCAACTATTGAAGCCGCGTGTGTTGAACCGCCCACGTTCAGATGTCTGAACTTTTGCCTGCGTGTTATGGCCTGAGCGGTAGCGGCGGCGCGCTCGCGGGACACCAGAATAAATAACAAAAAATGTGGTAGACAATTCGGACCATTAAAGGGGTACCGACACCAATATCCAAAGCTGAGTTTACTCTGCCATGCAAATCTCCTGTACACAGAGACGGCTAGCTATGCGCAGATCTGAAGCTCATTAAGCGCTGGTAAGATATATTATTTTGACATTAAAGTGGACTTTCACCTAGTGACATCGACACTATCGCGTTGTCAGGCTACAGTACCAATACCGGTGACTTCACGCAACAATACTGCTATAGTTGTGATGACGTCGGGTACCGAAAGATTCAAAACGGCCGCTTGTGCGTCATCAACGGAGCCACGGAGTGGAGCGACCGTGGAAAACGTCACGATATCTTGCGTGAGCACGTGACGAGAAGCTGATACCCTGTCGTGTCGCCAGGGTGCAGTGGTAACTGAAACTATAGATTTGACAAACACGCTGTAATTAATTTTCCAGGGCGCACTCACGCTTGCCAGCACATTTTCTAGGCTCTTACGGGCTTGGACTTTCATTTGACGCAAGAAAGCGGCACTGAAAACTTTTCGTGTCAGTACCCGTCATCTTAAAACGGCTGCCGCTTATCGAAATTCCAACTACGTCGTTATTCTTCCGCACAGAATTAAAGAGCACTGAAGGATCCAAATAATGCAGTAGTGGAAATGCTGCTCCAATTGCTGCTCCAAACAGCTCCAAAAGAGAAGTGCTGCCAGACGCTGCTCTAAACTGTGATGTTCGGCTCCAAAACTGCTCCGAAACGGCACTGAGAAAATGTAGACGAGGGGCTTTGACCGTGTGACCAAGTCGCAAGCCCGGAAGAAACCGAAAACAATCTGTATACGATAATCATGTTACGATTTGGTTTCATTAGTTGTGTCTAACAAAGACACGAGCCCCTCGAGCAGTTCCCCCTTATTAGTATGCAGCTTTATCGGCTCTGATCGCATGTATGCAACAAGAACTGGCCTATCAATCATATAGCTCATTTAGCTGTTTTTTTTTTTTTGTAACTTGACGTACACGCTATTGTGTTGAAATATGAAAATGACTGAGATTTCTTTGATACCTATTATCAGCTGCTGTTTTGGCAACAGTTATATGTGACTGTGGTTGCTTCTGTGATGGGGTACTCAGCTTTACCGGTTTGATCTCATTCCTGCCACAAGTACTGGTATTTTAAATATATAACAAATTTCACGGCGCATTTCATAACCAACTATTTTTTCAATTATTTCTTGCAGTTTAATTTGGTTGTTGTCTGTGAAATACCTTTCATAATAAATATTAGTATTTATGAGACGCTTCGGCGATGCTTTGAACTCCAGGAGCTGTATGGCATATTTTGCCATCTGCTCCGAAAACACTTGCGGCTACTCCGAAGCGGTACTCATCCTACTCAGAAATCTGCTCCAAAAAGTTAAAAGTCACTGCCATCACTGATAATGTCGCGCAGCTCGCTCAAAAATGATTAAAAGTGGACGCTGCTGCCGGCCGCGTACGCGCAGTGATGTGTGCATTCCGGCCCTCGCTAATAACAACAACAAAAAAAAACCGGCGCAACAAGTCAACTCCTACAATCGCGGTCTTATAAGACTTACAAATCGTGGCGCCATCTGTGGGAAAACTGAGAAATTTATAAGGCGCCTTTCCGACTACGTTGCGCAAGAGGAGGTTGACGCCTCGATCGGTTTTTGTTGTCGTCGTCGGCGCCAGCTGGTAACAGATTTCGACACTGCCCCATTTCGTAAACCCGAGTTTTGACGACGATTAGCAAACAATCTTGCACCGTGAGCGAACCCTGCCACACCCCGTAGTGGTGTGACGCGTCCTATCAGCGTCAAAATGAAACCCCAACAACGGCAAGCCCTTCGCACTATACCACTGCGAATGCTTGCCGCTATTAGGCTTTCATTTGACGCCGATAGTACCATGGCCTCCGAGATGGCAGGGCGCGCCCGCCATCTCGGAGGCCATGACAGTAGTTACAGAGTTTCATAATAGTACACTAGAGGGAAATCGGGGGCTAGTATCTATGGGAGCTGTAACTCTTGGCGCTTCAGCCAGCGCGGGAAATATGGGTAGCACAGCGGACTGTCGTTCATACGGTTCTGCATAATGCGTTTTTCGTTTTGCTCCTGGCCAAGGTTACTCCCGGCCAACCTCTTTGGTTAATACTATCTTTACATAGTACGTTTTATGTTCCGGTTCCCGTGAAAATTGTATCAACGAGATCCCACTGTGCATGGATCAGCCCAAGCTTCGTTCTTTCGGCTTCGTGTGGCTTTTTTACTTTATTTTACCTTGATTATTTTATAAAATACGTTCAGCAGTCCCGCTTCACCACCTTGTCTCTTTTATGCTGACCAGTTCAAATTGGCTCACGAGGTTCACAACGAGCCATTCTTTTATCCGAACCAAAAGCCAACGCAGCAATTAGCAAAGCCGCAAGTTTGTCCGAAGCAGCGAGCACGAAGACTAGGCAAATCTACGTACTACGTACTATCCGTCATTCAATCCACTGTGGCTGAACGATCGCAGCGCCGCTGTTCCCTCTAATAAACATTGTAGGAAACTCTGTGGTCGTACTACGCTTCCGCTAGCCCCTTTGCCGGCAGCGCGCGGCGGCTAGCCGATCCGAGCCCAGCGCTGTTCCGTGTTGCTGCTGGCACCGTGCCGTTCTTTTGCGAGAAAAAACAATAAAGTACTGCTGTTGGCGCTCCTCGTTCGCAATCGCGTCGCGCTCTTCCCCCTAGCGGCGGGCGTGCCGAAGGTCACGGCCGCCGCGCGGCTCTGCCGCGCCGCGGCGCTGCTGTCGCATCCCCCCTCTCGACGCTTGGCTGGCTGACTGCCGGCTACACTGTACTGCCGGCTCTTTCCCTCTGTTGCAGCCGGCACTTGTTCGATTGTTGTTGCTTTTTTTTTTTTTCCTTCAGATGCCTCAGCGTCGCGCAGGGAAATGGTTCAATGCGGTTGAAAGAGAGCGCGCCCGTCGCGCGTCGGATTAGGTTAGGCTGGTTAACTATTAACGTCCTGGAAACTCCCCTCTACACGTGTTTCTTTTCTTTTTATCTTGCCCCCGTTCTGTTTTTTGTTTTTGTTTTTGTTTTTTTTTTTTTTGGAGCCAAGATGCGTCATCGTTAAGGATTGCGAGCCGAAGGCGAAATTGGGTTTTACTTTCTTTGCTCTTTATTCGAGCTTTCCTGTTTGACTTATTATTGCGGCACTGTGATTTTATTTTATTTGTTTACCGTAAGAGCTAGCGAAGGCGTTGCTTGCGTATCAGGGCAAAAATTGTAGCCCGTTAATCGATAACGTGTTTCGGTAAGGAGCACTGAAATATATTTGTGACATGATGATGAAGCGGTATAAACAGTTTGTACGCGATTTTAATTTTTGCATATTGCTCGAATACCGCAGCTCAAAAAAAAAAAAGAAACTATGAGAGAGGTGCTACTGTTGTAAACATTGCGTATAACATCGAACAGAGGGACTTTAGTTGCTATAAGTTATCACTTATGATTTATTGATACTTATCTCTCTTGGCATTTACCAGATCTAAATCTGAAACGGTAACCAAGCCCGCTGGATTTCAAATCTCTAGGCGTAAACCGTTTATCAATTTCCAGAAACTGTTTTTGTGACGAGCTGACGTGCTCCTCAAGGTCATCGAAGGATTTAGTGGTTAGCCTCCGAGACCTGTAACAGCGGGGGGTGGCCACGTTGCGTCACCGATGCCGGAGGACCCGCACCGATTAACGGTTTCGAACGCACTCAGGGCTGAGGTCGTTTCGCCAGTCCTGATTTTCGCCTTTCCACGTTTTTGACGAGAAACGTAGGACTCTGTTTCGTAGGGCGAGATGGAAATGTGGCCGGCCGTACAGCGGGTCGATTTCGATGCGATCAATATATGGCGGCTTGTAATGGTTTTGAGCCAGGCTTGATTTACGAGACGAGGGAGGGCAGAATAAAATAAAACAAGGGTGATTTCGTGGTTAACGAAGCGAACCTTAGTCGCTAACTAAGCGAGCGTGAGAAAATTCTCGCAAAGCAATCCGCCTTTTTTCGCGGCGCCCCCGCGCATGCGCTCTCCACTAGCGGAAAAGCCGCGAAACGTCTCATCATCTCGGAGGGTTTGCTTCTGGCAATACCGATTGTCCCGGCCCCTACCAAAAACAGTAAAGGGCAGCACAGGAAAATGAAAGAGGATTGGCTTTGTATGCGGCTTGAGAACCGAGTGACGCTCATGTTTCTCTTCCCAGCACTTCCGGTCTATCGCTTACTTCCGGTATTCCTAATATTCAGGAAATTTGTTTTAAAAAACAAGAGTGCTATGGAATCGATGGCTCTGGGTCAAGTTAAAGAGCTACATTAGAAACGTAATATTGGAGCATAAGTTGACGCATAGAGTTTCTTACAATAATACCTAGAGGGGAATCTGGCGCTAGTGTCTACGCGGGCTCCTTGAGACGCGCTTCAACCACCATGGGAATGATGGGAAGTACAGGCTTCGGATTTGCTTCGGATGGATTAGGTTCTTGAGATTCGCAACGCTTGTTTGCCGAGTGTAAAACAAAGTGATATGAAGTTAATTCCAAATAAAACTTGCTTCATTCTTTTGTATGTAAAACTTATTGCAAAAAGTTTGCGTGACCGTGAGATGGGACTGAAACCTGGACAAATTCAACCACCAGGGTATGCATTGCTCTGCAATTGTGTTCCAGATTTGGCATCACAAAATAATGAATTATTTTTGTACAACACTTGAAAAGAAACAAGCTTTTTTTCCCCTCGAAAGTACGCATTATCTATTTATGGAAATAACAGTACTGTATTGAGTGAGGAACACTTAACTTATCGTCTGCTGCGATGCTAGGTGCGTCTGTTCAAGTGGTCTGCCTCCAACGCATCTCTCGTTTTGTTGTGAAGTCGAGTCAGAGGAGCGCGACGGTGCGTCCACTTAGCTTCGCCGTCGTTTTGCAGCTGATTTGAATGAGTTTTGGTAAGACGCGCTTATCAAACAAACGTGAACTCGATGCAGTTTGCTGCACTGACATGGGACGCTACATCTGTGCGCAGCGGTGAGTGCACGACGCTTTGCTAAAACTGTCAAATACAACCTGTAAAGCTGCAGCGTCGCAGCAAACCAAGAGATCTAGCGGTCTTCAGCCTCTTTGAACATCAAAGGCGCTGCTTGAATGCTTTGAAACGCACCCTACTACCCACTCCTCGCGAAGAACGAAACTGAAACTGTAGAAAAAGATCCGTAGACAGTTCGCTAGCTAACGCTATCCAATCCGAAGCCTGTACTTCCCATCATTCCCATGGTGGTTGAACGATCGCAGCGCCAGTTTCCTCTCTAGGGTATTGTATGAAACTATGAGTTGACGTAAGCTAAGGGTCAATTAACTGTGAGGATAATTAATGAAAATTAATTCAATGGGTGCAGTGAAAGAGTAGACGGTTTTTCTTGCGAGCAGCTGCGACTGCTGCGGCACCTGGCGCAGCAGGTCAAAACCACGAGCTTCTTTCTACGGCGGCCTCTGAGATCAGCGTAGGCGGCGCGACGAGACGCATAGCCCGACAGGGCACACGAACGCCGATGTCCGAGCGCCACTACCGCCTCGCCAAGCACGCGATTGCTCCTCCCACCGGCGCTTCACTGGCGCCTCCGTCGCTACGTCTGAAGAGCAAAACAACCTGACGAAACTCGCTGCAGACGACGCGTATCTCAACTGCCGTAACAAGCAGGAAATCGATAAAGCGCAGCGAAAGGTACCGCGCATGTCGCGCACCGAGTTTACTCGTGCCGGCGAAACCCCTAGATGCGTACATCAAACACTGACGTCATCTACGCTTTGGTAAACAGAGCAGTGAGAACTCTACGAACGGGAATCGCTGGGTGGCCCGTTCTACTCGCTTCCTCAGGATTCACGGTAGTGGAGGTATAGCGCTAGATTTAGTACGACAGCAATTGCTACAGAAGTCGTTTTTTTTTTTTTGTCTTCGTTCGCTTTCTTGGTTGAATCGTTATTATGCGCTATTGCTGAAGTTGACTGCAGACTTTTGCTACGCTCACAGAAAAGATCGAGTAAAAAGGGCGTCATTTTGTCCCACAACAATAATCGTCGTTTATTTTGCCTTCCTTTCCTTGCATTATCGCCGCGCGCCCGGCACTTTCTTGTCACGAATGGCATGTGCGCTATCAGCGCGACATAGCATTCTTGGTAGGAAAGTAGCCAGCGCTGAGCTTTCAAGAGAGGAAACGCAAGCAAGCCAGACGACGATTATTGTTGTGGGACAAAAAGACGCCCTTTTTACTCGATCGTTTCTGTGAGTGTAGGTTATACCTTGACGTTTCTGCTAATATTTCGAACGTTAAGCTTTGCCTAGAGGGTTCTCCTGTATCCACTCCGTCTTTTCGGAAACTGGACTTCTTGTTCTGTCTGTAAAAAAAAAAAAAAGTTTCACTTGCTGTTGAGGTGAACCGCTTTGGCCCTTTCCTACTATACAACAAAGAAGCTGAAGAAGGGCGTTCCGTTCCACTAATCGTTCATTCATATTTTAGAGGCGTGCTTTAAAAAGCGAACGGCGGAAAGTACGGGTTGAAGGTAGCGCAAAAAAAGAAAGAAAGAAAGAAATAGGAGCGTGCTCTCCGTATCCTTTTTAACGTTTGTATCCGAAAGAGAAACAATGTAGGAAAACGGCGACCGAAGAGCCCGTTCGGACGTTTCTTCTTTTTCATTCGTCCCCCCGCTGCTCGTCTTTCCGTTCCATTGACGTCAGCGTCTGCGGCGCTGACGGGAGAGGAGGAAGCCCAGAGCGCGGAAGACGAGAGTTGGAAACCGTTGTTGTAGTTTGAAACAACCCGCGCTCCTCCTTTCCTCTCTCTCTCTCTCTCTCTCTCTCTCTCTCTCTCTCTCTCTCTCTCTCTCTTTGCATTGCTACTTCGCCTCGCGATAAAAAAAAAAGGGCAGCCTTGCGCGAAGCCTCTCATGACGTCAGCCGCAGTGCGGCGGGCTGTGCGGTTTTATCTGTAACGCGTTCCTCGTTCGCCCGCTGCTATCGTGAAGTGGAAGTCTGACTGCTTACGCTACGTTTGTGTATCCTTCCGTACTGTTTGAAGTTCGTTCAGTATTCAGTACGCATACAAAAGTTTATAAAAATTTTAAGACTTTCAAAGGGCTCCAACCAAAAATTGGGTTTACTTACCGACGCTTCGAATCAACTCGATTCCTTCTTCAGGGAGAGTAACAGCGGAGGTGTCGAGGTGCAATCTTTTAACTACTAAAGAAGTTAAAGTTTGCACCACCTTCGCTGTCACTTCCCTTGAAGAGGGAATCGAGTTGATTCCGAAACGTCGGGAAATAAACTCGTTTTTTTGGTTGGAGCCCTTTGAAAGTCTTTATTAACCCATCCAGACATGCAAATCTGTCAAAATGTTCAGCTTAAAGTTTATTTAGTGCAGAAAAAGGTCCCATAGTGAAACACTGCAGTCGGACTTTTCATGGTGTTAAAACATGTCACACCGTACCAATTTTGGTATATATATCCAGTAAACGAAACGGCCACGAGGGCAGTAGATAGATAGATAGATAGATAGATAGATAGATAGATAGATAGATAGATAGATAGATAGATAGATAGATAGATAGATAGACAGACAGACAGACAGACAGACAGACAGACAGACAGACAGACAGACAGACAGACAGACAGACAGACAGACAGACAGACAGACAGACAGACAGACAGACTCATTCACTCACTCAAGTGGCAGAAGTTCGCTAAGATTTTTTTTTCTTTTTTTTACGCGTTGAATGCGGCAGCCGCTTTGCAGTATCGCAGCACCGGTTAACCTTGGCACTGCTTTCGTTGTTCGGCGGCGTCGGCGACGTTTTCGTTCCTACCAGCCGGCGCGCCGCTCTCGGAATTCGTCGCCGACTGGTTCTAACCAGACATTGGGTAGCGGGTGCAAGATGCGCGCAGCGGCGCTTATCCGATAGTCTTAGCTAGTTACGCAAATACGGTACGATATTACCGTGCCCACGCTCCTCCTTTTTTCGCTCGTTGTGATTTTGCCGCTCCTAATTCTAGGAGCGCCACAAATTAGCTTTTCGAAAGTCACTGTGGAGGTTGTCACGCCTCAGTGTTGCCTCTCAGCCTACGCATTATCAACGAGGAACCTGTCGTTCAGGGGATACACTGTCACTGGAATTGGGGAAGGAGCGCTACGCTAGTGTACCGTACCGTATTTGTGTACCGCATTTCGTTAACTTGCTGAAGAACTCTAAAGACTTATGATCTGCCTACAGAAACGTGACTGCGCGAACTCTACGTTCGTAGGATCCGTTACGCTGCATCTATCTAATTTCTGTGGCGGTGTGTCTGAGGCGAGAGGGAAGCACCGGTAAGGGAACTGGTTGCGTAGGAAACGGCGGGGGGTGGCATCGGTTGCGGCGCGAGCCTGTCCGGAACTTGGGCTAGGCCAGCGTTCGTGAGAAAGGGTAAAGGGGGGCGAAGGGGGTAAAGGGGGCGACGTATGCAGGAACGTAAACTGACGTACGTCCGCGGAGGAGTCCTGTTTTAAGCGTGGGTGGGGGCGTCTCAAAATAAAGCCCCCCCCCCCCACCCCTTTCCTCTGCACCTTCATTCTACACCGTTCCTAGTGAGGCTCCCTCACCACCGTGTTCTCATCCACGTCTTGTTATTTTTGTGAGGCGCGTTTTTTGTTTTGTTTGTTTTGTCTGCGCGCGCGTCCCGCCCTGCATCTCTGGAGGTGGCGTTCTTTGGGAGCTCACTGACTGCTGCTGCTGCTGCTGCTGCTGCTACTGCTGCTTCTTGCGTCTGCGCCTTTAACAGTTCGTGGGCGCATGTTTGTATGCGTGTGTGTGATTCGTGCGACAGTTCCCTTTTGGAAAGGAAGGGGGCTCTGCTCTGTTTGGCTTGGCTTGGATCAGTGTTTCTCCTCGGGCCGGCGTTGAAACCGAGTGGATAACAAGGCTTTTGCGTAATTTGTTGCGCTTTTTTCTGCATGCCTGTCTGCCCGACTGTTACTTGATAGTTATGGTTTCGGTCTCTCTGCAAGAGTTACACAGCTGGAGGCGGGGATGGGGAAGTTGCGACAGATCTTCCGATGAAAGCTGGTTACGCGAAGACCCTCTCATTCATCCGTGTTACAATGGAAATCAATCATTCCGCTCGCGCAAGTGAGCTGTGTGTGTGTGTGTGTGTGTGTGTGTGTGTGTGTGTGTGTGTGTGTGTGTGTGTGTGTGTGTGTGTGTGTGTGTGTGGCCCCCAGAGAGAAAGCTCAAAGTAAAATAGCGTGCGGTTAGCAGCTCGCTGAGGTACAACGGGCTTAAGCCAACTAAAAAATAAATGAATAGGGGAAATTATTGAAACCGCATTTTACAAAAAGCCAATTTAAATAGGAGGACAAGCAAGGAGAACGTGGTCTAAAGGAAAATGTTAACCGTTAGGCTCATTAAATGTGATAAACTAAGTTATAAATGATTATCATTTACGTGCCCCAAATGGTTTAGGTAGAGGAGCGGGGGGTTCAATAATTGCTTCGTTTGGTTGGTTCACTTTGTAATAGCGCAACAAAAAAAAACGAGGACATCTGACGAAAAACAGTGCTATTACATAGTCAAAATGGCATACTAACAAGCTCACATCGCTACCCTTATCAGTAATTCCGGTTTGCACAAAGCGTCACAAGATGTCGGTACCACCGTCTAGTAACACGTATTCCGTAAACCCTTCCGAAAGTACAAGCTACAAACCTCTATTCTCTATTGTCGCCACGCTCCGAGACACGTTGAAATGTTTCCCGCGTGAGGCCTATCGTCTCGTGACTTTTCTACTTCTTCTTCTTCTTCGTATGCGACGCGTTTTCGCGTTGCTGTATATACGATCCACTTATCGCGAAGCGTCGCGAACGGTTGAACGAAAGCCTTTCTCTCCTCTTACAACAGCGTCGAGAAGCGAGTCGCTATATCGCTTTCCTTATCGTCGTGTTTTGTAGCGGCTTTCGCTCGCGGGGCATGCAGCGGCGATCTGCATGCTCGGGATTGTTGCCAACAGCCGACACTCTGGCTTATCTGCGACACCTCTGTCAGGAGGAGTGATAAGAGAGCCGTCGCCGCCGCGTACACGTGGCCTTATTGAAGATCGCGCGTGCTCTCTTCTAAGAACGTTTTCATCGAAGTGATCCTTTTGTTGTCTACTAATAGGCCACACCGAGGAGTTAAAAAAAAAAATAATTGGTCGCGTATCAGCGTGCTTCGCTGAAGCAGATGTCGTCGAAAGACGATAGTCTTCTGCCGGCCGTATAACATGAGCCCTCCTCCTCTCTGTTGAATCGCCGCATGTGGCTCATAGCGTCACATTTTCAGCGCTGCCTAAGAATCACTAGCGTCTTTAGATTTACGTATCTATGTATTTTCTAGTAAAGGAACACACCACCTAATACTTAAGTATTGATGTTGCGCCTCAGATATGCGTGATATTTGCTTTTTGATCGACAATGGTCACAAGTATGAACAACGCTACCAGTTCAAGCTGGCTGGGCGTTCAGCAAGTTCTTAAACTTTGGCCGGGTGGCTGAATCGTGAGACGGACAGACAGACCAAAATTTCTGCGTTCAAGTATCGCAAGAAAGACTACAGTCTTTAAAATTCTGGAGTATAAGCTTTCACAAGGTCTTAGCAGCAGATAGGAAGCCGGCATTTGCCTCGAGTTTACCTCGAAAACGTGGCCTTCTCCTGAGATTGCCGATCGGACATAAAGCGATTTTGTCCTCCTAACGTGAGCACCAGGCTAAATATAAAATAAGAGGTCGCTGTTCCTGACAAAGGTAATATATCTGGCCGAATAATGGTGGCCTGATCACTGCTGAAATTTCCCAAGACTCTGAGGCTGTTTGAGGAAACCAGTGGCACTATAAAGACACCCGGTGAGAAGGGAAGCTATTTTTCATGTGTCCACCTAGTGGACTGTCCGTTTCAGCCGCCGCTGATTGGCTGGAGCTCTGCGAGCAGCTGCATTTCGGTGGAGGCGAAAAGCTAAAGGCCCGTGTGCTTAGATTTAGGTGCACGTTAAAGAACCTCATGTGGTCGAGATTTCCGCAGCCCTCCACTACGGCGTCCCTCACAATCATATCGTGGTTTTAGTGCGGTGAAATCCGGAGCTTATATATATTTTTAATGCTTCCATTATACTAGCGAACACGCACAAATAATACACAAAGACACAGGACAACCGCTAGTTAAAACAATTATATATATATATATATATATATATATATATATATATATATATATATATATAATCATTTGTGCACACGCAGGTACCACGTCACAGACAACCATCGCGGTTGTCTTGTGTCTTTCGGTGTAGTCTTTTTGCGTGTTCGCTATAATTATGGAATCATTCAGTCAGTACCAACTAGTCCAGCTAAATCCATTAACAACTTATATAGTTTTGTTGGGCTTAACCGAGTGTAGTTACTTAGCTCAGGTGCATGGCGTTGCGGTTGTGGTAAAATATGAAATTCGGCATCTACGTTTGACTGGAAATCAATAATTCGGTTCGTGCCAGTGAGCTTCTGCGTGTAAGAGAGAGAGAGATTGGGGGTGGGGGTAGGGGGGGGGGTAGCAACGCTACGCTCCTAATGGACCTCTGTCAATGTAGATGACCCCTCCCCCAACCCCTCCCTTCCGCAATGGAAGAATCCTGGCGCTAGTATAAGTGCCTGCGGTTTCCATAATGTCTTGAGGGGGGGGGGGGGGTTCGTTTTATCTTTCGTAGGTTGAATGGAAGGTACGATTGACTGGCTGTTGCTACCGGACAACTTTTCCTCCTCTAATGTCCATTGCAGATTTTTCGTCCAAGAACTCAGGAGTGGTTTAAAAGCTCGTTCCGTTGACGACAGTTCGAATTCGTCGTTTTCCAGAGTTCCGCGTCGTTTGCGGTGATGGGAATGAAATGCGGGGTACGAGAGCAGATGTCTGAACCCGCTGTCCCTGCAGTACACGTGCAAGTGGATACCCAAAATAAAAATACTAAACAGAGAGAGAGAAAAAAAAAAACAGATACTGGAGGAAGGGAAGTAATTTCGGCTGCTTTGAATTCGGATGCCATCTGTTAAAGGGCCCCTAAGCCACTCCGAGTTCAAAGACGAAAGAGTGACTGCTTCCTAGCTTTCACGACCCTTCCTACAGACCTGATCTTCTTCTCGACACTTACTTGTTCATAAAACACTTGGACTATGCCAAAACCAAGCGTTCGGCCTGTCAGGATTTCGCGATTTTTCGGCTACGCGCTTGTTTTCTCCGCTTGCACAGTCGAAACACCCTCAAAACGAAGTGAAATCGGTCGATCGCGCATGATAGTCACGCGAGACAAGGCAGAGCGGGAGTGCGACTGCGTGGCAAAGCAGGGTAGGAGACAGTTCGCGACTGATATCTCTCGTATGTGGGCCAATCGAGAGCTTATTGCCTCATGACGTCACGTGAACAGACGGATGACGTCACGAATTGTGCCGAAAAGACGGGACACACCAGGAGAGAATGACGCGCTCTTTATTTGTATTTTCAGTTTAGGTTTTTTTTTTAGATGCGAAGCAGCTTTTGCTCAGGGCTGTGTCCGTCGTCGGTGGTGGCGTCCGCGCTCCACTGCGCATGCGCCTACTCTCTCTCCCACTCTCCTTCTTTACGCAAATGTTCGGTCGGCTTCTCTCCTCCCACGTGATGCAGCCGCGCCGCAGCCAAATACAGCCTGTAACCCTCTCTCTCCTCTCCCTCCCCCATTTCATGTGTCTATAAGCGCGTGCGCTCGGTCGGCTTCCGTCATTCTCGCTTCGATCCCGCTCAGATGAGTTGTAACGTCAACGTCGGCGCCACTCGTTCACTCGGCGCTAACGGAAAACAACGCACAAACACCAAATACAAACCTCACACACTAACGGAAACGCCGAGTGAACGTAACGGAAACTTGGTCTGCGCCCCCCAATGCTGCTTCGCATCCCGTCATTGTTCCCTTGAGTGGGAGATGGTGTAATTTCTTTTAGCAAAGTGAATAGGACCGATCGTAAATGAAAAGCGACACGTACAAAAAGAATTCTCACAGATCTTGAGGCCATTGTTGCGCTCGTTGCGTGTGGCGGAAGCGGTTGTGGGAACCGGAAACATGTCATGAGCGTCGCGGTTTGGATAGCACCCGTAGCGCAAAGGAAAAGCATCTCGCGAATGAAACAAAGTTGTCTGGGACAAAAAAAAAAAAGCGCAGTTTATTAATAAAGGTGTATTCGTGCTTCCGTTTCCTGTCCTAGTATTGCCTTGAACGTCGTCTTGGACTTAATAAAATTTTAAAGAAAAAGAAAAGACACCTTACGGCTGTTTTTTACGGATAAGGAAGAAAATCGATTGTCCGGGCTCTTAGTGAAAAATCGTGGCTATCAGGCGCGCTGTCCGGCGCAGCTGTCGCTTGTTAAGCGTAGTTTCTTTCCTGCGGATTTTTATCCTTTTGCTCTGTTTCGTTATTGACGTCACAAAAGCACGTCTTCTTTGCTGTTTGTTTATCCTTCTTTACTCTATCCTTAGAAAGTAGTTTGCTGCACAACACCCTCGGGCGTTTATTTTCGGCTTTTCTTTTTTGTTCTTATCTATTTTTTAACCTGAGCCTTTATTCGCGTTGTCAGTCTACCATCTCAGGCAAGCAGCTTCGAAGAAAGAAAGCGATCACTAAATTGAGGACGACTGCTGTAGGGAGCGATAAAATTCTAACACCTTAAAGGGCCCCTGACAGCCGATTTTTTGTTTGTGACATTTATGTTGTAATAAGTAGGTCTAAGTCTTGCAATCACGGAATGACACCGTAAATCCTCCAACGTGATGTCTAAATAATCCTAGCAGCGTTAATTGTGGTCATTTTTAGTGTAGGTTCAAAACGCGCGCCGAAAGAGGATAAGAAACTAGCGCCGCGCAGCGGCGGTCGCGCCTCGGGGCACGCGTGATGACGTGCGCTCAGTATTGGGTGACGTCAGCCACGCACTTGTTGAACTGCCAGTTAGAGAACCCACACACGGAAAGTTCACGCTGCCTGCCGACACGTACCGAAGAAGGAGAAGGTGGGAGGAGCAAAGAGCAAACATGTTTCGCAATATACCGTGCACCACGCATATTTCTGTCTGTGACGTCGACAACACTTGCTTTATCTCTGTAACGTCACAAGGGGCCTACGTCTACGTCATACTAGTGGTTATGCTGATAGGAGTTCAAAATTCAGATGAGCACTCAGGCTTACTTTAAAACCAAATTAAAATATCTTAAAGGCAACGCTCGTCACTCATAATCGGCCAGAAGTGCCCCCGCATGCAGGACTATCAAACAACACAAGCATCTCGAGTTTCCAAATTCGGTGTCAGGGGTCCTTTAAGAAGCACGCGATGTGAAAAACCTAAACTATAGTTCGCAGGCACAAGTTTTCGCGGGTGTCCCTTACCCATACTAGGACCTTCCAAAAGTCTTTTTCTCCAAACGTCACATGATTGGAACTATGTAAGTTCGCGGCTTGCCGAACTCTGTCCTCGAATGATATACCATAGTGACGTCATCGCCGTCTTGGGCGCTCGTCTCGAAACTGATGTGTGCTCATGGTGTGCTGCATTCATGCGACGCTGCGGCCGCGGATTCTCGTGTTTTTCTCAATAAATGAAGAAAGAGAAAAGATAGATTAGGATCTTGCGTGCTGAAGTGGCGAATGCGTGGGGGCGGGGGTGGAATCATTCTCAGCTATGACACCGAGCGTCACCGAAACGCTTCACGACGCGTGTTTATTTGTCGAGTGCTCTTGGAACGCTCGTGAAAAGTGACGCAGCGCCTCCGCGTTATCTTCTACGAAAAAATCGATGGCGGCTCACAAAGGAGAAGGCTTACCCCAGAGAGTTTTCCGAATCTGCCACGAGGCGCAGCAAATCTCGACGAGGTTTCAGCATCTCGAGAAGCACCGCGGAAACTTTTATCCTAGAGTTTCCGTTATTAGAGTGTCGCCGTCGCCACTGGAGACAGGCAAACACTGCGCCCCCACGCGTGACAAGGATTGAAAAGAAGTGTCCTCAGTCGTGTCCTCTTAGACCATTGGACGGCGTGGATCTCAGAGGTCATTTCGCAACTATGCCCAGCCTTGCATAGATTTTTTCCGTGCAATACAGCGAAGGCTGCTTATGTACATATATGCGTCCCTAGCTTTCATGCACAAGGTCACGCACTCTAACGTAAGGAATTTCTATACGGGTCGTTTCGTTGTACAGGCGTTCGTGGGCGTTAGCAGGGGGGTGTGGAAAGGGCCGCTCGCTCTCCCAACACCAACACCACCGCGATGCAACATAGTAAAAGACTGGCCGTGCGGACGCGGACGCAAGAGAGGAGTCAAGACAACACAAACGCGTTTGTGTTGTCTTGACTGCTCTCTCGTGTCCGTGTTTGCGCGCCCAGTCGTTCAACATGAAAACGTACCAACTAGCTCAGCCCTCTTATTCTAAGCAACGTGGTTTTGCACCCCTCAAGACCAAATCCTACCGACGCCCATGGAGGCGTTACAATGCGTTCCCTTTTTTTTTTTTTTTTCGCCAGCGAAAGCTCTTACGAGCTCACAACAGTCCGATTTTGGTGGTAAAATTTGTTCCCTTAGTAATAATAATAATAATAAAAACTTTAAAGAAACGCGGGGTAGCCTACTTCGCCGTGTAGGTATGTAAGGCACACAGCCAATATAAAAAAATAAAAGATGAGGGGAGCAAACCAAAAGTGATCGGTTTAGTGTTAAAATCAATTGCAATAAAAAATAAATAAATAACGGAATGTATAGCCGTTTTATTTGTACATCAAACGGTGTCCTCTTCGTCCTCTATCGAAAGCACACGCAGAGATGGAAGCCTATAATCCGGATGAGAGACCGTAGTTGGGAAGAATTGCCCCAACACCTAACATATATGAAAGAAAAAGGAGCAGCAGCTGTAAGGTCAGGCACGTGTCACCACAACAGCGTCGGTCTTTTCTCTTCGCACCGGCGCCGCGCCTGCCTGTCTGCTACCGCTTGCTTCTTGCGCCAGCGCTGAGAATGCCGCCGCAAGTGGTTGCACCGAGCAGCAGTGGATGGGGAAGGCATCCACTAGCGAAGCGTCGCCAAAAAGGAGACGACGACGGCGACACGACGGCAGCAGAACGCCAGCGCGACGTCGTTGTCGCCTCCTCGGCAAAGAGCGACTTCTTCCTTCCGGTCGTGCAGCAGCCCAAGTTCAAGGGCGCCTCGGCGCCGCTTATCCCCCCTCTCTTCACGCCTTCTCTCGCTCGCGGCGAGAGGAGGCGATGCCCTTGGGCGAGCTCCACTCTGGAATCAACCTCCTCACTCTCACTCTCCCCTGTTTTTCTTTGCTCTCCCCTACGGCGTTCTCTCTCTCTCACCTGCAGTTTTTTCTTGGCTGTCACTTTTTTTTCTCTAAGTGCGTGTTTTTAGGCCACTTTACAGCCATTTTGCATACTGTAATCGTAAATCATTGATCACACTCAACACTACATTACTTGTCATGGCGCTCTTTGGCCAAACCTTGCCCTCGCGCAATTAAGAACAGCATATCATCATCATCGTCGTCGTCACCCGCCCCTCCCCCCCCCCCCTCTACACAGACATCCTTATTCCATCGTCTTGTGTCGCTTCTTTCTCGGAGATAAAGCCCACGGCTGCTTGTGCTGCCTGCTACAACGGGCGTGGCCTCGGTGCGCATCCGCGCTTGTGTCCTGCCGCTTGCTGCAGCCTCGTCCACTTCTCCTTCAGTAGTCTGCCGCCGCCATCCCTCGTGTTTCCAGCGTGCGCGTCGCGTGCAAGGTGTTTCGGAGGCCGCCGCTGTGTAAATATCGGGCGAGGAGGAGGTGTTCTGGAGAGAGAGAGAGCAGACATTATGCGGCGAGAGTGGGATTTGAAGAGAGGCGAGCGCCGCGTTCTGACGTGCCCCGTACTCTTTCTTTCCTTCTTTTTCTTTCTTTCATTCACCCTGTTCGTGTGTTATGCGACGTGGCGTGTTGTGTGCACTACTACTACTACTGCCCGCTGGGTTCCGGCCAGGCCTCATTCGCGACGCTAAACAATGGGCGAAGTAGATGAGGAGGAGGAGGAGGAGGAGAGAAGTTGGGGAGAGCGAGAGGACTCGAAACAGTGGGTTGGACCAAGGAGCGGTATGGGAGTGGGTGGTGTTGCGGCGGCAACAACGCAGCGGTACCTGCCTCGCACGGCGGCGCGTTGATGTGTGCTTTTGTTTTGTCTCTGACAACGTCGTCGGGGTACGGACGTCAGTAGTGCTGCTGCTTGTGCGTGCCGTGCGCGTAGGCAAGTGCTTGCAGTGCATGCCTGCTCGCTTGTCTGAGAAAGCGCGTATCTATTAACGGCGCGCGACATTGACGCTTTCGGCTCGCCCGTATTAAGCTTGACGGGTATAGTTGTACAGTTGGGTTGCTGGAGATGTGGACTGACGTGATATGCGGCGTATTGCGTTAGCCCGCGTCGCTGATAACACGTTGCTAACAGTTTCTTACGGACGCTGATGAACGGCTGGTCTGGCGGTCGAAACTGTTGGATATGGAAGGCTTGTCTAGTTTTGGCACTCTTGGTTATGAAACACTTGTCCTGTTTTTGTCCTGTTGGAAATTTAAGACTTGTCCTAGGCTTGTCCTGTTGGATACGAAAAACTTGTCCTGTTTTGGTAATATTTGATATGAAAGACGTGTCCTGTTGTATTCCTGTTGGATGTCAAGGACTTGACCTTGTTTTGTCCTGTTGGATATGAAAGTCTTGACCTGTTTTGGTCATGTTGGATATGAAATACTTGCCTTGTCTTTGTTCTGTTGTATACGAGAGACTTTGTCCTGTTGGATGTGAAAGACTTGTCCTAGCTGTTTTGGTCCTGTTGGTTATGGAAGACTTGCCCTGGCTTTGTCCTGTTCGGTATGAAAGACTTGTCCTGGTTTGGACCTGCACGATATGAAAGACTTATCCTGGGTAAACTGGCTTTTTTTTTTTTTTTTTTTACAGCTGCCATTGCTTTGGCAAGTGATGGTCTCGTTTACCCAGTAGCGAAAAAAGTCATCGGCTGTGAGAAGTTCAGTTATCTTTCTGCGAGTAACACCCATTAACACCAAAAGAAAAAAAGATTAACGCATCAGTATCTGCTTCCAGCGTTGTTACCACCGTCATCCACAGCTCTTGTAACTCGATATCTCTGTGACGAGTATTGGAGGAGCGGTGCTCCTATGTTCCAGGGCGTGTGGAAGAGAGAGGGGGGTGAAAGAAAAATATGCGTTCCGTCCTTATCGACGGTGTCGGCACGGTCGTTTTTATCTGTCGACGAAAGAGATAGTGATGTTGCCACCTCAACTTGCCCCCCTCGAACACGCTTTATTCGAAGCGCATCTATGTAGCAGCCAGCGCGTTCAGCACATCATAATATAATGATATCTAGAGTTTTACGTACGTGTGCCGACGGCACGATATGATTACGAGGCACGCCGAAGTGGAGTGCTCCGGAATTTTTTTATCATCTGGTGTTCGTTTAACGTGCAAGCACAGTTGCCACAGTACACGGGTCTCTATATGGCATTTCGCCTCCATCGAAATGCGACAGCCGCGGCCGGGATTCGAACCCGCAACGTTTAGCACGTCGGTCGAGTCGTGCGCTGTACTTGGTCCCAAGAGAAAAAAAAAAATCTGCTCACTGAACATTTTATGTTTCGTGACGCATGTATGTGAGACTAGCAAATAAACGTCACTATTCCGCGAAAAAAGAAAAAATGGAGCAGTAGCTTTTATTACATATGTCTCATGTGGTCGTCATGCAATAACATGGTCTGTACTCGTTTACAATCTAAGAAAAAAAAAATGTCAGTGCCGCCCACATTCACCGCTGTCCCTCCCACAGATATACATAAGCGCTCCATCCAATGGCGCTTACTCATTTTCGTGACGTCAATCGCTTCTCGAGTGTTTCAGATACAGTGAAACCTCGGTGATACGATCACAGCTCATACGAATCTCGGGGTGATACGAATCTTTCGTTGGTCCCGGCCAAGGCCCATTGGCCTGTAATGTAACGGAGTACGGTTGTTGCGAACTGATGTTCACCCAGCGGCGTTTGATACGAACGTTCGCTACCACCCAGGTACGAAGAGGTACTGTCCGCGCTGTCGCGGAAGACGCGCCAAGCACGTGCGAGCGCGGGAACGCAAGCGTGGGCATGCGCGCCGCATCGCCAAATGGTCAGAATAACGGTGTAAGAAAAACACTTTTCTAAGGTCAGAATAAACCTTCAGAGACGCGTCACGGCCTCCGAGTGTCGCGGGTCACAACGCACCTGGTTCATTAATAAATGCGCGCGTACGGGCCGTATATTTACGAGTACTGGTATGATTGCAGACATCTAAAAACTTAACTGACAATCATTCAGGATTCAGGAATGAGAATGTACGCCAGCTTTCTTTTGTCGCACGCTAATTTTTCATGCTTTCTGGTGATACGAATTTCGGATGATACGAATATTTTTGGTGGTCCCGTGAGATTCGTATCACCGAGGTTTCACTGTAGTTGACTTTGCCGTAGATGCACGTTTGTGTCGCTGGTTTTTAGGTTGGAAACTAGAACGTCCCGGTAAATTTCCTCGGGGCTACTGACATCGCTGCTTAGGCCAGACGCAATGTTTTTAAAGACGATAGTCTTTCTTGGGATACCTGAACCAGAAATTTTTGGTCTGTCTGTCAGACGATTCAGCCACCCTCCAAAGTTAAAGCACTTGCTGAACGCCCAGCCATCTTGAACCGGTAGCTGCGTTCATACTTGTGAACACTGTCGATCAAAAAGCAAATATTACGCATATCTGAGGCGCAACATCAATACGTAAGTATTAGGTGGTGTGTTCCTTTACTAGAAAATACATAGATACGTAATTCTAAAGACCCTAGGGTTTCTTAGGCTGCGCTGAAAATGCGACGCTATGCACGAAAATCCCTCTGTCGACGATATGGTGCTGCCACCTGGCAGTGGCCCTGGGTTCTGCACAAGCTCATGTTTCCCGACGCCACTGCCAGATGGCGTCCATATCTCACGCAGCGCCTCCTCTATTTTATCAATGCCAGCCAGATGCGGCCGATTCAACATAGAGGAGGCGCTGCCTGAGGCAAGGCAAAACATAAATGGCAGAAGACTATCGTCTTTCGACGACATTTGCAGCGAAGCACGCAGATACGCGGCCAATTTTCTGTAGTAACGACGAATCTTTAGCTCATAATATGCGTAGTATTTACATTAGTCGAGAAAAGTACTTGCGGTTCGAGCGGAAACCAGCTAGCACGACTGTCTTTCATAAGTGGAGGCCGGGCGCGCCGCGCTTCTCTAGGTAGAGCTTATATTTTTTGCTTGCGTTGTAACGGTCTATATATTATCGGCAGTTTTCAGCCCCGGATGTAAGAACGAGCACCCGCTGGAAGCGGAGATCGTGCGACGGCGTTCAGGTTGATCCCAGGGTTAGAGACGGCACCGCTTATGCGGTATCGATCGGATGACGTCACATGGGCACTAATAACGTGTGCCGCGCGGTCGACGCGACGTGCCGCCAAGTGCAGAAATATATATGCCTATATATACAGGAATAAAAAAAAGCGCGAGCAAGACATGTCGAAAATACGGTCGTATATATGTTCAACCCTCAATTAAATACGATGAAGACCGGATGCACTCGTGACCACGCACCGAAACCAATGTTCGCAAACGCGTTTACGGTGCTCGGCTGCTGAACCGAGTCTCGGGTTCGATCCCTGCCCCGGCGGTCGCTCTTCGATGGGGCGAAATGCCGCAGGCCCGGTACTGTGCGATGTCAGTGCACGTTAAAGTGCACCAGGTGGTCGCAAATTTCCGGAGCCCTCCATTACAGCGGGCCTCAGTCATATCGTGGTTTTAGCCCGTGATACCCCATATATTTTGATCATTATTATCATTGGTCCCACCCACCGTAACTGACGCCTCTGATCGAGAGCTAAAAAGAAAAAAAAAAGGTAAGGGAGCAGGGAATCTCGTGACGTAAACGCGCACGTGCGGAGGGCCGCCATGTTGACTGTCTGTTGCGCAGTTGTCTGTTTTCGAGCCCTCTAGCGCCGCCGCCCGCTACGTGGCTTTTGTAGAGAGAGAGGGCGAGTGGAAAGGAGGTGGTTGTGGCGGGTAAAAAGGACGCGACAGTTTTCGGGCGTGCGCGTACGCGCACGCGTACACGTTCGTTGGGTTTTTGATCGTACGCAGCGCGAACGAGGCGACGACGACGACGACGAGCCGAGTATAAGCAGCGCGCGGAAAACGTGTCACGCATGTAGCGTCGGCAGCGAGCGAGCGAGCCTCGCGTCGTCCTCTTCTTCCTCTGTCGTCGTTGGCAGCGATCCAACGCCGCCGCTGCTGCCTTCTCCACAGCGGCTTGCATGCCCTAGCGTGTGGAAGGCAGGCAGTTGGGCGACCGACCGAGGAAAAGGGCACCTACTTTCTCTCCCGGGCCTGTTGTTCCACTTGGCTCGCTCCTAACACACACCACAGCCTTCTTCTTCTTACTCTCTCGAAAGAGATAGCGGGGAGTAGAAATTGCCGCTATCCTTATCCGACGCTCTTGCGTTTGTGTGGCTAGTATGGAGGGCCTCTCTTTTATCAGCCTCCCTGAGTCGTAACAAACGTCCGGCCGGCCTCCCATGAAGGAGCTGCGGTTACAATTTGAATGAGGGTCTCCCCTCCTTCCTCCGTCTTCTTGTTCTAGACGCATCTCGCCGACTTGTTGTCACATCTGCAGACCCTGGCGGCAAGCGGCAAGCGCGTCTCTTGGGGCTGCTGATGGCTTGACAACGCTGAGCCGTTATGTTGTTGATACAGTGTCCCCACCCTCCCTGTCTTCGTACTACAGTTGACCTTAGATGCCACACTCTTTGGCATGTTTGTGGGGTGGCTCTGGTGGTCACGTTTTGCTGCGGCTGCAGAGAGGAGTACGTAGTAGACTTGAGGGATAAGCCTCGCCGCTATACCGTCGTGTATTCGGCAGGGTTTTTAGTGGAAGTCTTTTGTCTATTAATGGTTGTGGAACGCTGTTGAGCAAAGAATACCTGGTGGAGGCAACGTTTTGAAGACAAGAGGACTTGAGATTATTGCAGAACTGTCACTTTGTGTCAGATTTTCTGCTGCATAGACCAAGCACAGACTGGTTGCACTTTCGTATCTGTGACAAGTTTTAACTTGAAGTGATCGGAAACGATCGTACATTTTTTTATGCATGCCTTGGCATAATTTTAAGCAAAGACAGCATCCGTGTTAGGGTCTTCTTTCTACTGTCCTTTGCAGTGTCACTTAATTTTATTTACGACATTGATACTACAGTCACGCGAGCTGCGACTTTGTCAAGAGCACAAGCCCCTCTTCAAAGCAGGCAGGAGGTTTAGGAAATACGGAAGTGTGTTGTTTGGCTTCAAACTTGTCGAAACATATCACGAACGCTTTAGCCACTTCCACTGAAATTTCGCAAATAAGCTTCGCAGCTCTGCGCGGTAACGCTGGAACATTTGTCCCACTTCACCAGCTGGGTTTAAACGGGGACAGAGCAGGCATTGCAGTTTGGTTCAACTTGTGAAAATGCAGTCTCTATGGCATTTTCACAGTCTCTGTCCGTCTCGTTTTTTTTTTACTTGTATTCCATCGGCACAGATGTCCCGGCGTTCCGCATCCACTGTTTTATCACTGTCATCTAGGCCGCAGCCAGACTGCCTATTGCGTCTTTCGGCTGCGAGAGGACAGATGTTTTTGAAATTTAAAGCAAATGCTAAATAAAAGCTGGGCCCACCGACGAGGAAGGGGATCACTAGGTTCTTGCAGCAAACAGCTGTGTTGCGCGTTCATTGTCGACGCAGTGCCGCGTCACGTCTCCAGAGCATTGTTCAGTGCGCGCACGCATCATCCGCAGGTGCGGGTTAGTACAAGAGACGCAGCCGACCTTGAGATGTTGCGAAGGTGCATCTCCGCGTTGCTCTAATGCTGGATATACAGCAGTTGTTTGGAGTCGAGGAAGACAAAAGACAGACTGACGTGCAGATCCCGGGGGCATTGGCTGTGGGAAAAGATCTTGAGTTGTCGCATTCTAAGGTCTTCGATTCACCTTGATCGTAACAACTCGTGCATAGCAGAATTAAAAACTTTTTTTTAGCAGCCAGAGTTAAGCTCTGTTACCTTGGTTCAGTACTGGGCAGCAAGCAACTAGTTAATAACAGCATAATAACCACCTGCTTTCCCAGCTATTTGTAACTCTTACTTATTACACAGCAATGGCAGTGTTACTTCATTAGAGTTACTAAAATGCGTGTGATTGCACCTAAAAAAGTTACGCTTTGTAAAAGAAGAAAAGGCACTAAAAATAAAATAAGCAGAGGTGAGTACTACTGACATTGTGTATGTCATGGAAATGTAACAAAATATCTTCGTCATGAATTGAAATCAAAATATATTGTTTGTCAGTGCTACATTTCAAATGCTGTTTTCAAAGTAATGAAAAATATAATGTATATGCTTCATTATATAGATACAATTTCCTGTTACATAGGTATAGTTGCTTCGTTATAACAGATACCTAATATGCAGCCATGCCCACGTGTGTAGTTCTCGTACTAATGCTGCTTGCAGTAGTCATTTCCTGTGTTTTGCGTACATGCTTGGAAAAGGTCAAAACGGAAAACATCTGCTCTTGGGTTTTTAACAAAGGATCACTGCTGAAAACACTTAATTCAAATGTACTGCCATTTCATGCATACGAGAATGTGACATGACTTGCGTAATGTTTAATTTAGATGCATTTCAGTCTTCACTTTTCCTTTCTGGGTGTTCCGCGCACCTCTTTGTGTTCACGAAGACACGAGAGACGTCAAACACACTCGGCAACAATGGGCCGGCTGTACGACGTGGCCGCAACGACCAATTATTTATTCCGCATTGTTCATGTCTGGGCTTGTAGCTTAGCGCGGAAACAAATGAGGACAAAAAAGAAGTTCAGGACGAACACTTCTTCTTTGTCCTCGTTTGTTTCTGTGCTATGCTACAAGCCAGCTTACGATCGACCAACAAGTTCATATTGGTATCTTCGTCACGTTTGGGCTCCAGCCGACCTCAGCATTGCGTGATCGGCCTGCTCTCTCGCCTCGACGTCCGAAGGTGGCTTGTCTGTGAACCTTGTAGATATTGTCAAGCCGTTGCAATGGAGCGGCAACAACGTTTGTAGCTGCAACAATGTTGCTTCTTGACGAGGGCGGGTTCAGTCTCTGAGACCGTCTGTTTAAAAAAAAAGTGTCATATAACTTTGCTGTCGTGAGTTGCGTACACAATTTCCCCAGGCAGCCTGCGCTACCTGAGCATCACATGTTCGGCATAATATCTCTAACTGGCTCGAGGGGTTGAGGACTTGCGGGGAGGAGCTGTCCGACTGACAGCTTCACTCGTCCATTGTCTCTACTATGCTAGTCGCTCTCCAGAGGCATTTCAAAGCCGGAGAGAATGGCTTGCTTTGTTTGCAAACGCAGCTTCTTCTCATGCCACCTGTGGAGAGAGAGGCAGGCTCTGCGGTTATTGTCTTATTTTTCTCTCTCCTTTCAGTCATTCTGGCATTTCAGCTAATCTCGGAAGAAATTACATCCGCTGGCCGAAGACGTAGCAAGTCTTCTTTCAGGCCGCCCCAAACTTGTCCTCCTCCTTGACACGATTGCAAGGCTGTAATTTCAACCCAAGGCACTTGCTTCTCTGGACGTTGTCCAAATTGTGCCATATTGTGAAACTTCACGCCATATCGCTTCTCAGTGGCCTGCTAGGCCACTTCTGATTGACGCAAAATTGGCACCAACACGATGGTGTTAAACAAATAGCACCCCTGGCCACCGTATTGCGCGGCACTAAGTTTAAATTCTGGGGATTATTAAGTTATGCCATATTGAGCAATTTGCTGTCCCCTTGCTTCTGATTGGCTCACGGGGCTGCTAGGGCTTTCCTGTGATTGGCTTGAAAGGCCAACATGGCAAAGTTTTACAAGTAGAACCTCTGGCTTTGTGGATGTCTGGCAGTTTTCTATTCATACCAGCAGCTCGTTTAACAATACATGATAACCACATTGTATTGCATTTTCATTTGGGGTTTTTCCGAATGAACTAGGGGTGACACTGTTTGCACAACTTCACTCTGAATAGTGAAAATAAAGGCACTGATATAAAGGACACGACGTGTGCTTAACGACTATGGTTGGTTTGTAGTTTTTTTTCTGCAATTATTCGTTTATTTTTTGTAGCAGCATTCAGAGGGAGGTACATTTCAGCAGCCACATTCACCTGTATTAAGAGAAATAGGTGCTGGGATTCCTGATGACCTCTGTATGCCACTGTAACAGCAAGTACAGCCAATGTAACACTTGACCTAAATATTAGTATACATTGGATGCTTTGGAAAAACATGACGTTGAGCCCTGTACAAAAACTGGTCCAACATGCCTCATCCAGAAATCTCCTGCGCCTCCTGCAGGAGAATCGGAAAGGTGCCAACTACATGAACATGCTTCCATGGCAACGTTTGTGGATTGTTTTTTCTTATGATCCCTTAGGCTGCTATGGAACATTATGTTGCGATGGTTCCCGATTGTTGCATGCTGCATCGTTTCACAGCACGCATCTGTGCACACATTTCATTCCTGGAGAGTTTGATATCTTTAGGTAGCATCATGTTGAGCACTGCTTGCGAGTGGCCAGTAATCTTGCTACGGCAACCTGCTGCCGCGGTTGCTTACCATTGTTTGCCATCGTTCTTTCTCGTTGCAGATGTGTTTTCCGCTTCCCGAGCACCAACATCAAGATCATGTTCCAGTCACTGGTGGACGAGGTGGGGCCCGTGAGTGGCGGCGGGGCCGCTCCACCGCCTCCACGCCTGGAGGCGGGGCCCCTGGCCGCCTCTCCGCGGCAGCCACCTCCCCCCCAGCTGGCACCGCACCACCTGCCGCGGCCACTCGCCCCGCTCAAGATCAACATCCCGGAGCCCGAGTCCAGCTTCACCAGCCCCCTTCCATCGCCAACAGGCACACTCAGGTGTGGCACTTTGGCTTTCGAAGCGGACCCAGTCGTTGCAAACCACCAGCACACAATCACGACAAGGCCAAGGTGGTAGAACATACCACAGCACCGAACTTGCAACAGATTTGACGTCAACAACCTTAGAACAGTTTACAACAGACTTCGAACAAATTCAGCGCTGTAGTGTGTTCTTCCTTATGACGCTCATCTCATGGTGGTTTGTGATGACTGGGTTCCCTTGAGCGCTGTGTCCTGTGTGTTCCTCGTCCCATTTTCTGCGCTGTTCTGCCACAATGTTCACCAGCATATAATCACTACAAGGACGAAAAAGAAGAACACACCGCATTGCTAAAGTTGCAACGAACAAGAAATTCAGAGCTGTAGTATCGTTCTTCCCGCTTGTCCTCATCGTGGTTGTGTGCCGGTGGTTTGCAGTGCTGAAACAACGAGCCCAACTTTTCAATATCTTAAACGCAGTAAGCCTTGCGCATGCCTGTTGTCAGTGAACAAAAGAAACTTGATAAGTTTCTATAGTCTATGACAAGTCATCACTGCAGGAGAGGTTGATTTCTGAAGGCTGTGAGATACTTCCCTTACAAATGCCACGCAAAGCCTGTCACATGAACAGCGCGTGATTTGGAACATTTTGTGTTATCTATTCCTTTTGCCTACCCATTAAACCCCCCTTCCACGCTAACATTGCATGTATTAATAAAAATCAGTTTATATTCGGCGCTTGTCCCGTCCGTATGCGCCACCTGTGTAACCATTCGCGCTACCATTATACATGAATGTTCGTCATCACCACAGAACAGTAATTTCGAAACCCATCTTCACTTTGCAGTGCGGCTAATTCCTGTCCTGCGAGTCCTCGGTCGGGCAGCCATCGTCGTAACATCACCTCCGACCTGCAAATGGCTGCGGCAGCCGTGGAGAGGCACGAGGAGGTTCCGACCACGGGCTCCAGCTCAAGTGGACCAGCATCTCATAACAGCAACAACTCTGGGCCGGGGTGAGTGTTTGCTGTGTGCTCCGAGGTCGACTTGCACGGTGTATAGACTACTTGCGTATCTATTTTTTGGACCAGCAGTTTATAGGAGTCAGCGTGTATTGATTCTAGCTAAAGTGGATGCTTGTGCATGTTAGTACTATAAGATGCCATACTCGGTTACAACCTGCTTGCGGATATTGCAAAATCAGACACTAGGACAACCAGCGTAAAGGTAAAGAAACGCTGCCACCGTGGCAGCAAACGAAACTTTGCGCCGCGTGAGCATTTAATTTGAGACATCCGGCGGCATGTTCGCTGCCACCTGTAATTGTACCATCTGGCACGGCGGAATGGACTTCAAGAGATAATGCCAAGCATAATGGCAACCCAAGGTGAAGTCCCCAAGCACCAGCACTGCAATCTGTCGAGTCCTCACAAAGATGGTGGCGAGCGCGCATCGTCTCTTTTTGGTGTCTGATAGCCAGAAACCTTCCGGATATCTTTCAGAACAAAAGAATTTGTCTTGACGGGTTCTGGCTACCCGCGGGTAGGCAGAATTGTCCAGCCAGAGAAAAACGAATGGTTACTGGAAGTGCACCGCGCAATGAGCAGAGCATCGCGAAAACAAACGCGCTCTGGGCGGCGTTGTTATGGTTACGCGGCACGGCGTGTTGTATAGCAGCTGTAGCGGTGGCGGCACTTGTGTTTCCGTAGGTCTCAGACCGAACCGCTGGGGGAATGACAGCCTCCATTCTTTTTGTGTGAAGATTTTGGCGGCCAGCGTGGCCGCCTGCTTTCGACCTTTGTCGAGCATGATGTTTGAAGGTTTTGCCTCTAACTCCATAATTTCCATGTATAGTTGTTGTGTCACACTGCTGTGTTGGGTTCATGTTTCGAAGGCCACATTAAAATATGCTGCGGTGCAAAGACGCAAACTGACAAGATAGAGCACTTTGTGCTGTCATTCTGCATCTATCACTCGTGTCAAGCGGGCAAGTTAAGTATACTTACGGGGAGTAGACTTAGGTTAAAATGCACTTTACCAAATCTTAATAATTCAATCGGAGTGTCACTTGCAGTAGAGTATACTCTAGTTGGAGTGCGTTCCATGAATGCACATTCATCATAAAACTTTCATTTCTGATTTCTTTTTTTTTTTTTTTTTTTTTGCGTCTACATCTGCGAGAAATGCATTTGCAGTTTGTTGACATTTCGTTTTTGCTACAAGTGCGCTCTGATTTCCTTTTAGCACCGCGTACTGTATTGCGTAACTGCACTTAAGTTGCCCGGTGGACACTGGTGTACTTTTCATCCTGCGCAAGTTCCTGGGCTAAGCCTAACGAGTACAGAAACTGTGACACGATGACTGGCAGCATTGTACACATTGACCAAGCCAATTTTCTCCTTGTAACGTAAGCGCATGCACTGTTGTTATGCTTGGGTCCTCGTGCGAGTAGCATTCCTTGGCGGCCTCTTCCAGGAGTGGTCCAGATGGGGACCAGAAGCCGCCCTACTCGTACGCGCAGCTCATCGTGCAGGCCATCTCGTCGGCACAGGACAAGCAGCTGACGCTGAGCGGCATCTACTCGTACATCACCAAGAACTACCCCTACTACCGCACTGCCGACAAGGGATGGCAGGTCAGTCATGCTGCTCTCGCGTCTCTGCATCGTTTGCCCTCTCTCTTCGTCTGTCTGTGATTGCTCTTTGTCATGCTGTATTGCATTGTGGCCTAGATATTTTAATACAAGCAGCATATTTATCAACTATGCCATAACATAGTAACAACCCGCGATACCAGTAATGGCACTGAGACTGCTCCCGATAAGTTTCCTGCCTTGGCATCTAGCAAGCCACTGTATTAGAAAAGTGTCTCTAACGTCTTGCACTTCTTGTGGCAGTGCAGCGCATGCCCCTCGTTCATGCCTACGGCGGACCACGGTGTGCCTGATAATCACGTCACTGTTTTGGCACGTGAAATAGCAGGATGTGTACACTGTTGCGTACTGAGTTGTTCTTCATCTGATCAACACAGAACTCAATCCGGCACAACCTGAGCCTGAACCGGTACTTCGTCAAGGTTCCCCGGTCGCAGGAGGAACCGGGCAAGGGTTCCTTCTGGCGCATCGACCCCCAGTCGGAAGTCAAGTTGGTCGAACAGGCGTTCCGCAGACGGCGGCAACGAGGGCTGCCCTGTTTCCGGACGCCCTTCGCCTCCTCGAGGTTGGTGTTTCCGGCGACGATCCCTCAACGCCCGTAACTTGTCCCTCTAGACTTCAGCAGCAAAAGCGTTGCTCCGAAATCCACGCTTAGGCTCTTCTCGGGCGTCTAATTGTAGCTACACTCCGTCTCACACATCAGGTGTAACGCTGTTGAAGCTATGCAAAAAGTTTGGTCAGCAACGTGCATAACTCCGCATGTCTTGTGGTCTGCTTTCGTGGTTGTAAATGCTCATGCGTGCCAAGCGCGAGACCGCAAGTGAGGCGTCGCGGCTGGCCAGAAATGAAATACTAGAAACAGATAACAACTAAATGCCAAGTGATGTAGAACAATGTATTAATTGTCGTATAATGGATTTTGTCTATTCCTAAGGCACAAAACATCTTCATGCATTACTCAGCCTAAAGAGAGCAAAAGAAATCACGTTCTGGCCAGTAATAACATTGCACTATTTGTTGGTGCAAATGCATTTACTGCAAGAAATCTCACTAGCCTCCACAGTGTTGCGCCTGATGGATGAAACGGAGCATAGTGGCTGACAGTCACGTTTAAATAAAAATTGCAACAGATCCAACGTAAGCTCGCCCTTCGCAGTGTTTGTAGCTGCAGTAGTTAATCCCAAAAGCACATAGTTATTTTTCAATCTGAAAGGCTCTAAACACGGACGCACTTTCCTCCAGCAATGCTGAGAATTGATAGCTGATGCCGCCAGCCCTTCTCGCGATTTGTGAAAGCTATCGTTGTTCGGCTTTCGCAGGAGTTCCTGTAACTAGTGCTTAACCACCTTTATTTATAACTTTTCAACTATTTTTGAAAATAACAAGCTGTTACAATGAGATGATGTGCACATGCGTCCAAGGTTGCCTGCGCCTGTGTCATGGGTGGCTTGTCCCGGCGTCATTACTCTTTCGATGCACGAGCCAAGCCAAGTCATCGAAAACGTCACTACGCATATGTGTGGCCGCACCGAGTAGCAGCGCGCGTCATTTCTGAGACGAAGTGTAGGTAGCAAAACTATGTCGCTCCAAAATCTTAGCGACCTGGAAACTGTGTGCACGGTTGCATGAGCACGCTGAAAAGTTGCTCAAGACGCGCTGACGAGCATGGGATCATTACGTCACGCGAAGGCAGCGCCACTTTAAGTGCATACTACTAACGCAGGCCTGTATGTACATTTTTAGGGAGTACTACCTTTTAATAGTAGCAAAAAAATCGTCGACCGCGTACAGCAATCAACGTGGCCGGGTTCATCGGATCGTTCATGTTTTTGCCGCCACAGGCGCCACAGGTCATTTTTCGCGACTTTAAATTAAGAAAGAAAAATATAAATCCATCTCTCACGAAAAAAAAAAATAGGGTTAGTTTGAGTCAATGCGATGGACAATCTTTCCATCAGTGGAGTCATCTCATTTCATGTTCTGGGCAGTTTTCGGTCCCTTTAATTGGTAGAGCATCGAACGCGTTATCGCAAGGTTGCAGGTTTGATCCCTGCCGGCGGCAAGTTGCCTTTTCATCCACTTTACTTTCTTCACATTTATATCATAATTACTACCATAAAATTAAAACAGTGCAATTCATGTCTCCTATACCTTCCTTGGCTTCATTATCTGTTGGTTTTCATTACGGGTGTATCGACAAAGAAACGGGCCCTTACAAAATTCTCTTCTTTCGTTCAGATAGTGACAATTATGTAAGCAGTTTCAGTGAGATCACAGCCTGCTTTGACTCACGGTAGAACCTCAATGAGACGTTGTTGAACCTCGATGAGGACAATCTCGCGAGCCATGCGATGATTCTCTTTCGCACAGGTCGGCGCCGGCGTCGCCAAGCCACGGTGCGCACAGCGGCCTGGTGACGCCGGACTCGCTGTCACGAGAGCCCAGTCCTGTACCGGAAGGCATGGGTCCCGAGGGGGCTCCGAGCTCCCCCCTGCAGCCGCCTGCCACCATGATGGCCATTCCCCCCGGCCTGGCGCCCCCGCAGGCTTCGTACTTGGCGCGCGAGATCAAGGCCAGCCAGTCGGCACCAGGCTCACCAGGTGACTAATCGTAATTGTTATTTTTTTTAAATGAACAGTGATTCATCAGCCAGAACGGCACACCAAGTAGCCAGTACGATTACACATTGGTCGCTTACCAATGATGCGTACATTTTTCAAAAGCCAATGAGAAAGCGCAGCCATTTGTGGCAGGAAAATGAAGATAAGGGGCATCTCTTTCGTGTGATGCCGCAGTGATATATGTGCAACAGCATCCCTGCGCCATCGAAAAGGCATCACACCAGCGTGAATTTCGGCTACAATGCACTTCAGAGGCGTTCCGTAAATTTGTTTCTACAGTAACGTTGATCCACAAGGAGAGAAACCTTATGGGTTGCTGCAAAAAGAAAGGTTCTGAAAGTGCAAGTTAAAATTTTTTTTTAATGATCTTTTCAAGTTTCTGCCACTCACTTTAGCGGCTGTGGTGTTGCACTTGCGCTGCTAAACACGGGGACGTGTGTTCATTTCCCGGTCTAATTTCAGTTGGGGCTAATTGCGAAAATGCCCACGTAATTATATTGAGGTGCACATTCAAGAATCCCATGCCCTCAATATTATTTCGCCACAGCCTGCTTCATGATCGAGTCGTGGTTTCTGCGCATGAAACCCCAGAACTGAATATTTAAAAAATTTCTCTTGGTCTCTCCACAAGGTGGCGCCCACCAGTTGGGTGGATCCCCACTCATGCCGGCGTTCACCAACAGCAAACCTAAGGTGCTGGTGGCCCACCAGCCGTCGGTCGTCTCGAACGGCGTCCTCAAAAGCAATGGCATGCGCAGCGACTCGCCAAGGCTCGACCAAGGTGTGCCGCCTCACTGTTGCCAACTGTAGAGTAGTAAGCCTGCATATCGGTTTCCTTTTTTTTTTTTTCTTAGAGCACAGTGCCTATTCATGGCTTCTGCGCCGTCGTCTTTCATAACCAAGCGAACGTGGAGTGTAGCGCGGATTGAGTTCAGAAGGAACGACATTCTGTATCGAAATATTTCGTGATACAGTGGTATAAAACATACCTCTAGGACATATAAAGTTAATATGGGGAGCGTTGTATCCATCGGGAGAGTTCTGACTTCGCGCAAATATAATGCCAAACACACCCGGTATACCTGATGCGTTTTAATGGTTGCTTCCAATTCGGCTTCCATCAGGGTGTTCCTTCACCGGCCAAGAGGTCAGCCAAACCTTCGGTACATCGCAAGACCTCTTCTTCCCAAGCTTGTCTTGCGCATGCATTGTTTGGGTAGGAGTGCAGGGGGCACAAAATCTGCGACATCTTTTTGCCTCACTAACCTGTGATGTATCACAGTCTAACCCTGATATATTAGTCTGAAGGGGTTTGCAAAAAAAGTTCTACATAAAGGTAATTCGATGTATAACATTTTATATACAGAAAATATATTCAAGGAGATTTTACAATTGTTCAATATATAAAATTATTAGATATATGCGGGTTCAACTGTATAGATGTCCTTAAATTACGCAAGTGAGCATAATAGCTCGAGTTCAGGCGCTGCTGTAGAGTTTTTCCATACAAATCTGCGTCTTTGTTACTTCACCATTTCTAAATGTGCCCTCCTCTCTCAGACTCAGTTTTTCTTTTTTTTCTTTCATCACAGAGCGCAGTTATCCCCGGGGTCCGCCCGAGCTGTTCTACCAGCCGAAGCCGCTGGGGCTGTCCACCGCGGAGCAGGTTCCCTCCTCCTCCGCCTCCTCTTCTCCACCCCCCTCCACCCAACGAGCGTCATCGTGCAGGCTCCATCGTCCACCTTCGCCCAGCCGCCCACTCCGGACTCCTCCTCGTCGCCGCCCGCAGCGGCGGCTCCCCTCCCGACGCATCCGCGCAAGCGCCACTATGAGATGGCCACCTCCTCATCGTCCTCCGCGACGCCGGCCACATCAACCCCCACCTCCACCTCTTCCACGGGCAGCGCCGCCAGTCGGGACCGGGAAACCAACTCCCCCGCGCGGCCCCCGCCGTCGAAAGTCCACCGGAGCGGTTCAGACGAGTCGGAGTCCCCGCCAGTCTCCACCACTTCGTCGTCTCCGACGGCCGTGACGGCATCCGCCACAGACTCTGCCTCCTCTTCTTTATGTTAATGGTGGCATCACCCGTTGAATTGTTTTTTTTTTTAATTATTATTATTATTTGCTGTGTTACCACCATCCCCTTATTCTTCCTCTGCCCTCCCTCCCCCCACTGGATGCTGCTGCTGATTCCTGTCTTATCTTTCCCTGCTGTGCTCTTTATCAGTCATAGCAATTGAACTGTAGCTCCCCGAAAAACTGAAGGAAAAAAAAGAGAGACCTTTCGTAGAGCCGAACTTTGCTTCCCTTTCCCCTCTTCGCGGGCCTCTCAACATTGAGCGCTTCGTGCTGCATGACTGCTCTTGTGAGGCCGGAATATTTGTTGCCTTCCTCGCCCATAGGCATCGCCATTTCTTTAACTCCTTTGTGTTTTTTAAGCAGTTTTCCTGCAATCTTTTTCCCTTTTACTAGATCACAGTTTGTTTGTTTTTTTATTAAAACACGTCTCATCTTTTTCATCCGACATCCTATTGCCATTTACCGTTACAACTATTCGGCAGTTCCTCCTGCCCGCAGAGGTGAGGGTCGGACCTGTAGCGCAAGCCGTTGACGCAGCACTGAAAGTGTACGCACGCAGTATCCCCCACCCCCACCATTTTCACATTTTCTTCTCTCTTTCCTGTCTGGTAGCATCTTTTTGACGCTTCTCCGTCATCAAACCGCATCACGCACTCACCTGCACTTTCCAAGCTGTCATCCGATACACTTAATCCTCCTTTATTTTTCTTTCTTGTCAAGGTTCCACGTCAACACATTTGACGGTGCTCTTACCCGGCACCTATGTTTCCTCGAAACACTCGACGCTTGATTGGTTGCTACGGACAGTCTGGTGAAGCGGCAGGGAAGGGTGTGGCACTTGCAGAGGTTGTCATCGTTTCCAGTGCCTCGTACCGCTGTCGCATGGGCACCTTTTATCGTGATTGAGGCTGATCAAGATTAGGCTTGATCTGGATCAGGTTCCTCTAGATGGTCGCTTTTAATCGCAGTCAGGGCCGATCACGGTTTGACAGACTGCTCCGCCTAACTCGATCTGCATTAGTTTGGACAGCGTAGCGGCCACCATTGTTGATTGCTATCAGTAAATCTGATAAGGATCGGCCCCGATCGCAGTCAAAAGTGCCTGTGTGACACTGGTATCGATCATCATTGTTCGTCTCTCTTGTCTTTCCGCTCATTGTGTTCTACCCTTCGCGGCAGAGTGCAACAACACCTTCTCGCGGAGGCAACCATTCTTGCCCACCTCTCTTCACACTCGCGCCATTCTTCTCTAGGCAAACGATAATGAGTGCTTTCTCGTTCCCTTCATGGCTCGCGTTAGCCAACGCGTTGTGCTGCTGCCGTACTCTACTCGTGCCTGGTGTGTGTTCGGCATTGCACTTGGTTTCTTGCGGCGAGCAAGAGGAGCAAGCTGGCCGTCAGCAGATCTTGGGACATACTGTGTCATCGCGCTGTGACTGACCGGCAATGGCATGATGAATGGCTAGGTCGTGACGATTGGCTAGGTCGTGACGAATGGCTAGCTGGCTCGCTCTGTAACCGAGAGGCCGGCAACCCTTAGCGTGTCTTCTTGGGGCACGCACACAGCTGTGAAAATTGTACAAACTTGCGGCTTTGACCGGCGATTAACAACTGCCATCGCAGGAGCCGTGGCTCTTTTTTTTTTTTAGGCTAGTGTACATTGACGAGGCGGGTAGAGGTGCCATGGGAGGACAGATTAGCCTGTGGTGGGGTGCGTTCTACGTGGCGACAGCAGTGGCGATGGGCAACGGTTTGGGCGCGGCAAGTGGTCCTCAGAGTTGAGAAGTGTGGCGTAGAGGCGAACGACGACGTGCGTTGTATCATGTACAGATAGAAGTCTTTAGAAGAGGCCCTGATGCTGGCAAAGAGCTTGGCAGAGTGAGTGTACAGTGTATGAGAGACGTGGTAGGCCATTTTTTTGGCAATGACGACGCGAGGGGATGGTGTGATCCACAGTTTAGGAGATAAAAAAGAGCTTGTGCCATTCTTGCAAGGGGGACCCTCGTTTCGCTTCCAGAGCGTGGGAGGATCCTCGGTGTAGCCTTTCCAAAACGGAAGGGTGTTAGAGAGTGCGCGGCGTGTTTTTTGATGGATAAGGCTTATGTCTCGACGGTTGTGGAGACGTGTTTGGTGTGGCAGGAGAAGAGACCTGTTGCCGATGGCTTTGTGTTTTTTTGGTGCTGAGTGGTATTTCTACATGGAGGGTGGGGGGGGAAGGGGTGGCGCGACAAAAGGCAGCAACGCGCTTTTTTCATCTTACATTAGACTTAGTATATTTGTTCGTTCTGTGGGGGATTTCGTAACTTGTAAAAAAAGAATTTCTTTTTCGTGAAAGTTCTTCGGAGCACACACACATAGGGCTTTGCTAGTCATGCGCCCCGCTGCCTTTTTGAAGTCGCAATTTCCGCACCGCTTTAGGAGACCCATTGCTTCTAGCCTGTCCGATGTCACGAGGGGGGGGGGGGGGCACAATGGGGATATCGAGATGCAGTGGGGGGATATGACTGCTTAAGAAACGAGCAAGTTACGGTCCATTCGGTCACCCACCCCTAAACACCCCCCCCTAACCCCCCCCCCCCTCTAACCCACTCCCATTTTGAGCGACATTGCTTTGGATTCGGCTAGGAGTAAGTCTCCCTTCCCCCTTGTACACCGTCATGTCAGTCGTTCGCTTAACCGAGGCCTAACTACTAGTGACTAGCAGCGGTTAGAGACTTGTTGTTGCCTCCCGCCCACTGTTGTTTCGTGCCAGCACGAGTTTCTGTCGAGAGAAAAAACATTCTGAGGGAGGCCAGTACATTTTTTTTTTTTTTCTGCTATTGCGATTTAAGCCGCTCATGAGAAAGCTGTTGGAAATATTCATGAAGTGAGAGAGGTCGTTCGTCCCCTCCGAGGTGTTGGGGAGAGATTTTTCTTTCTCTTTTTTTCTTATATCGTATTTGTTGCTTTGCTTGGCGAAGGCTGTTGGTTGACGAGTGTACATAAGACTTGGAACGTAGAGGGAGCCGTTGTGCGTGCCAGTTGGTCTATTTTTAAGAGATAAGATGAATTAAAAACGAGAGAACGAAGTCGTATATGAAGTGTGCAGTGTTTGTTGCATAGTACAGAAAAAAAAAAAAAGGAATGTATTGCTTAACCTGGCTCTTCGTATTTCCTGTCTGTGTGACCTCTTGTTACCCTTTCCCCTTTCTCGTCACTCTCCATCGTCGCATCGTAACATAACGCTGGACAACTTTTATTTTCTCCCTTTCTCTCCACTTCAAAACTTTGGCCGTTGCAGTCCACATGGTGATAGGACGTTGTAGGAACATTTAAGCAAATTGTTTGTACATATAAATATTGAATAGCCGCGCAGCCGCTCGCTTCCCGAAAACGAGCCCGACCTCGGGCTTGAGCCAGGAGCGTTTGCAAATGGAAGTCTGCAGTCTTAAGAGAGCAGCTTGTTTGTTACGCTATGTTCGTTTCCGTTTTTTCTGGCTCCTAACAAGCAGCAGGCGAGGAATAAAGCGTACGCTTTCGCGTCACCTACCGCGATAAGTTTCCTTTCGTCGCGTACGCTTTGCCGAGAGGGTTTGTCGGGTGCTTACTTTTGCGCTTGGCTCTAGCCGGGTAACAGAGAGCCGGCAGAAGCATCGTATAGGTTGGCGTTAAGTAAGGCTCGCCTCTTTCTGCATGATGAATTAGTGTTTTTTTTTTCTTTGTAGATAGTTTGTTTATTAACAGATCTTAACGCTTATAGTATAAGGGTGGGGACGCTACTGGTCATGATAGCACCAAAGAAACGTTCCTCGGGAAAAATTGAAAAGAAAAGAAAGAGCGTTGTTAGAAAAGAGAAGGTTAATTGGAGCATTCGTGTTTAGTGTTTCCCACTGAAATGGTTGTCACGCCACCCTTATCAGTGCAAGATGGCCACTCGTGACGGTCCTTTAAAGTTTCGTCGCGGTCAGTGTAGTAGACTATTGCGGTAACCTGTCGTTATGATGACTTTGCAAGCCTTCGAGGGGCTCTGTTGATCGAGCGGTTTCTGGTAAATTTTTTTTCCTGTTCTTCATCATCTTAATGCGTTTATTATCATCTTAGCAATTCAATCGAAGTGTCTGTATTACCGTTTTTTGTTTTTTTCCTTCGAATTCTAGCGAGTCTACTCGCTTCGCTGTTGCTGAAACGTTCTACCGCGCAGCACACATAACATCGTCACAACACGACTGTTTCTTTGTTTTCTCTTTTTTTTTCATGTGGTCAGTGCTCCACGTATTCTTAGAGCTTTCTTCACTATTTTTTTTCTTCGCAATAAGATCGCACTGGGACGTTTCTTGTAGAGGTCAGTCGTCTTGACCAGAGGAATGTTTATTGCGCGAGAGCCCGAGTTGGGCAGTTCTCGTCTTTATTTTTTTGGTGTTCCCGTGTTTTCTTTTTCCGATGGACCTTGTCCCCATGTTCCCCCTATCCTCACATCTCTTTGAAAGAAGAAAAGAAAAAAAAAAGACATGTCACCAGAACAAAAACACCTGAAAAACAAAACAAGGCAACACCTTTTAAAATAAATTTATTCTTTGTTGACACATCATGGCTCTTTTATTCATTGTCCTGGTCACCTGATGCACCCGGAAACTGAAACTGTCTGACCACTCAAACTGCAAGTTCTTTTAAGGCAAGAACATAATATATGTCTCGTGTGAACGTGAACTGGAGTGAAAAACCAGCGTGTCTTACAAAAAGTTGCGTGACAACCCGCATGCCTTGATTCACTAGGTGCACAAGCTGCGTGTTGGTTGGTTTATGGGCTTTAACATCCCAAACCAACTCTGGCTATGAGAGACACCCTCAAACTGTGCGTTCACTTCGTCTTGGCAGCTTTTGCGCGGTTTTTTTTTTTTAATTCAAGAACCGGCGTTGGCACGACTCTGTCTAAAGTCGCTTGACCACCTGCAAGCCTCATGGCTTGAGTCATGCGAGCTGCACATTTGCTTCATCCTAGTGGCGTTTGCGTGACACAACATCCACGGTAAAATAGCCACACTGGCCGTTTTTTGCCTTCAGGTCGTATTGGGCATGAGGGACTCTGTGAAGCTTTTCTTTTTTTCTTTTTTTGCATGTATTTGTACATGCTATTGATGTTATCATCATACCATCGAAATGCTAAGAACTCCTAGTGAAACTATGAAAATAATACCGCCAGTGAGACCTATTCAATGGAAGTTCTTTAAGCTCACCTAGACATTTTTTTATAACATCCAGATTAGCAATTTCGTGCTTGGGTTGCCCCATTATCCTACCACATTGGCTGGCACTAATTTTCACATCGTTGAACCAGCAGCCCTTACAACTCGAACTAAGCAAGAGACTTCAGTCAAACTACAGCGACTCTGTGGTCATAGCATTGCAATGATGAAAGCAAGGTTGTAGGTCTGATTCACAAGCACAATGGCTACGTTCTGGCCCTCTTTTGGACTTGGAATGCAAAAGTGCTCGTGTGCCGCCAAGTTTTAGATACACTGTGACAGCCTAAAATCATGTGGCCAAAATATGACACACTTTGCAGTGCCATGCCTTTTGGCTGTTGTGTTGCCCCGAGGCATTGAAAATCAATCTGGTTGATCGAGATTAGCGCTTGCAGTGTCTCTTGGCATCGACAATGCATTGAAAATGGAATGCAAAGGTGCTCGTATGCCAAACATTTGGTGCACTACTAAATTTAACCTAATCAGATTCCAGGTTACACAGACTGATGCAGTAAACTTGATGTGACGGCATCTGTCGTACCCTGCTTCGTTGCTTCAGCAATTGATCTATCTAGCGTAAATAAATTTTTACTTGCAATATTTCAATGTTTTGAAACACTGACCTCGCCGTGCGGTCTGCACCATGTATAAGCACCTTTAGAAGTTTTAGGAACATGAGCTTTCAAAGGCATAGAATATCTGAAGACATTGCACGCAGCTAGATGATCAGCAAAAGTAGGCAAGTGCCTACTTTTGCTGATCATCTTGGAACAAGGATTACACTTATTTGATCTGCCGAGCATGTTGGTTGTGGTTGGCTATGCACAAAGCGCAATCACTGCACAGTGTGTCAAGATTCTGACAACACTAGTGGTTGCTACATTACTGAAATGCAATGGTTTAGCCAGAGTGCAGCTTCTGTATACTCTGTTTCGCACATCGGGTACAACGCTGTGAAGGCTAGCAAGACTTCTTGCAGTAGATGCGTTCGCATTAGGAAATAGTTTGATCGTTTACCACCTAGAATAGATTTCTCGTTTCATTTAGAGGCTGAGTCATAAATGAAAATGCTAGTTAAGGCGGAAAGTTGGGCTAGTTGGTATCGAGAATAATATGACATGGCTACTAGCGTAGGAAGAGATGGGGATGAGAAGAAGAAACACTGGACCATGCTAGTCTAGCATGGTCCCGTGTTTCTTTCTCTCGTCCCTGCCTCGTTTTACGCTAGTAAGCATTTCATATTATTTTTGAACACATTAGTGCCTTGAAAATAAACAAACCCCGTTATAGGGCTGTCATTATATTGCTGGATAGCTTAGCGCCTTGTTGTTTTCATTTTTCGATATTTCATTTGCAGGCCGTTGCGACACGTTATGCGAAGGCTCGTGCGAGCGCTTACGACGGCGAAAACCGGCCACGAGACGTGCAGAGTTATACATTTTGCTGACCGAACTTCTTGCACAGCTTCCGACAGCATTGCACCTGATGTGTGAAACGGAGTATAGTAAGGTAGACTCTCGTTAAACGGAACCTGAAGGGACCAGGAAAATGTGTTCTGTTTAACAGGAGTTCGGTTTACCAGGAGGCGAACAGGGTTGCAGAATTCAAGTACGAAACCAATCATGATAGAGTCAGTTCCATTTAAGCAGCAGTTCCGTTTAAGAGATTTCCACTTACTGAGAGTCTGCTGTAGTTGGAGACTTCGATTTGGGATTGCGTCACACCTCCACTGTGCTGCAAGTGTGCAGCTTACACATGCACTTAAGCTATTTCAATCTTTGGCCTACTGCATTGACCTTGACACACTGCGCTCGATAAAAACTTGATATAGAGGGCAAAAGGTAAGAACGCAACACAAAGTTAATAAACGAGTTTCAGGAAAGAGAGTCTTTCCTGTACCTCTTGTTTCTTCGCCTTACATTGCATTATTACCTTTTGCACAGTATGAAGCTACTAGCCCAACAACATGTTTTATTAGTATAGAGTGACAACTCTGTAGTGTGCATGCAAGATGGTTGTGCAGCTAGTAGATTCGCAGGACAGGGTAATTACAGAGCGAATGTGTTGCCTGGGCCCCCCCAGTACTCTGTAATGGTGGCATGGCATATTTGGCTTTAATTTTGAACAGGAAACAATGAGTGAAGCATTTGTTAACAGCACAGCGGAGCAGTTTACATGTTGCTACCCACTGTCACAACAGCTGGCACCACTGTTATCAATGTTGGAAATCCATACTTGAGCATTCCCATTTAACTTGTACTGCTAGACGCAGCCATCGAACCTGATCATAGTGGCTGGCCTTCTGACATTACAAGTAGTCGTGATTATGACAGAGTGCTTAAGAAATGAGTGAGTGTTGTGGTGAGGTGAAAGTCACAAATACGGCAAGTTACTTTGCAGATTAGTTTATTTAGACATTTTTTTTTTCAATACTCGCACACATATACACATGCACATGCTGCATAAAAATAAGTCTTCTTCACCTTCATAAAATTCTTCCTAGTGAAAAATATAGCTGTGTTGTTTCCGTAACGCCGTTCGACGGTTTTCGGGTAACACGACTGTTCTAAGTCATCACTGTGTGTGGCATTATACCTTTTCATGCTGCAGCACTTTATGAATGACGCTTTCATTATTTTGGAAGAGATCACGTAGTTGAGGGAACAGTAAAGGCATAAACTGGATCACGCTGGATTAGTTACTCTCCTGAAAGAAGTATAAATGTGTTATTACTGAGAACAGAGTTTTTGAAAACAAAGTGACATACATTGAAGATAGCTGTGGCAATGCTAGTAAAATGCAGGACCAAATGAACACCCTCCCCAACGGTGTAGACCCTTTAAATAAACAGTTCGTCTCTGAACAAATAACAAATGGTGAAATAAATTAAGAGCGCCTTTTATCAGAACATAAAATATAACATTGTACGGCTAACTATACAACATATAATCTTGCAGTACTGCATCTGTGCCTTCCGTTAGTGTGTATGCTCCCTTTAGAGAACCTATACCATAACTCCCCTTCATAGGAGTTATTTTAGGCCTCCCTTTAGGGAGTGTATGCAATAACTCCCTTTAAGAGGAGTTACTTTAGGTCGCCAATATGGAATTAATGTACTGCCCTCTGTGAAAGTAGTGCCCTCTGATAGGCACCGCCTAAATTAGAAAGCAGCTGTTACCAACATAGCATCTAAAATTTGTGCCGACTTTTGTACAGTGTTTCTCTCATTTTCTTGAGCAAGTAAAAAAAAAGTCATAGTGTCTCAGGTTATCTGTTGGTAAGTCGTCTCTTGGCACAAGACAAAAAAACACCAATAACATATACAGATGCGTAATATGCCATTCGTGCTAGACTATGTAATTACCCTTAGTACTCCTTTTTTAGTGGTATCACTTTATAGAGAGGTATCATGACAGCACTAGCTTGGAATTGCTAAGACGTGACAGAGGGAAGACAAACTTTTACTTATGAGTTCATGAATTTCAGAAATAGCACTGCACTTAACATGAGGTCAGCATAACCATACGACTGTTCTACGTACAATGATTACGATTTGTTTCACGATAACAAAGCACTGGAATCGCAGCTGGTACAAGCACGATCACACAAATGAGCTCCTTTACTGTGCGACAGCTTGTGCTGGTAAGATCGCCTCACAGGCACATCGACAAGTCATGGGCAGAAATAAAGCTTATAATGACAGAAATGCTGAGCAAGTCTGTGAGAATTAGTGTTTTGATAGGTTGGGCGTGTAAAACATGCACACAATAGAACCGTGAAGTCCATTATGGACTAGGCATGCATTTTTGTTGTGCTTAACACCTATATACTATATGAACCTAACATTTCAAGCCATAGAAACTAATTGTATCAGCATTTATTGTGACCTATGATGCATGACAATGGAACATTGTGAGACGTAAATGTACAAGCAGTGCCAGCAATCAAACTGCATGCATGCAAAAAAAAAGTTTCCACTGTTGGCACATTTTTCTCACTCTGTAGCATTATTTTGCACCGCAAGTTATTGATAAAACAAACCAACTGGCCTGACATTCTGTCCTATCTGCATCCAACATTACTTGGTAGTCATCCATCTGTGTTTACTGATCAAGGTTTGTGCTGCTTAGCCTAATTGGCAATCTAAAATATTAACAAACACATTCCTTGTCCCTCGGTGTCAGGGAGTTGCTTACCCGGCCTTAAGCACCAGGGCACGCCCTGCAGCTTCAAGTGTTAAATAAGAAAACACTGTATTTAAAATTTAAACCTAGGAATTTTTAGACTAAAAAACTAAAGTCTGCTCTGTGTACATCAGCTCGTGAGAAAGAAAGCGTTTACAGTATGAACAGCAGTATGGGTGGCTGCATGCGAGAAATGTTGCAAAAGGTTGCCATATAATAGATAAATTCGCAGGACACACACAATCAGCATTACAGATTCTGCACTTTCTAACTAGTTCTGTCTCTTTTTTTTTTTTTAGTTGGAGTGCATGCCAAACAGTCTGGAAACCCGGTAGTCTTATTCTTCACCACATCACTCTGTAATCGTGCAACTCGACATTTTCAGCGGCTGTGGCGAAGGGCCGACAGCCTGCATCACATCACTGCTGGTCCTACATGCGCTTCACTTAAAGTTCTTGCAAGTTCTAAAGTAGGCAGTTGCTGAACCCGTCCTGAAGACAAAACTACAACAGACAGTGACTCCATGTGTGTCGCGTTTGTCTCGCGATATCTTATGCTATGACTAGAAGACCCACGTCTCGTTTGCATTCATTCAGCAAGATAGCGTAGTCTCGTACTTCTCACCGAAAGAATGGAAGCTTGGCAGCCATTTTCACTTTTAAACGTCGTTAAGCACTTTCGGTCTCTTTTCACCAAACGCATGAGAGCTAACGAAGTGCTGTCTCTTTGGCACAGCACAAGACGCATTCGTCGCCAAACTATCAACTCCTGCACCTGCAATTCTTGCCACGGCACATGGAAAGCTTGAAATATGTTGTCCAACTTATGAACGTGGCAATGGGATTGGCTATTTGACGTGGCAGTGGAGGTAATAGGTAAAACTACAACCGTAGCATTCTTCGAACGAGCTTCGACTTGACAGTATTCTTCAAATGTCAAATGTACGGCAGTGCTAGAAAATCTGCTCATTTTCGTGAGATCTTGCGAAGTTTTCAAGGCGGGTTCTACACGAGCGTTGCAGTGTAGAAGTCTCTTTAAAATGTGCAAATCTCCGAGGCTTAAACGTAAACCAGTTAGTTTTTTTTAAAAGACTCGAACAAATAAATGAGATGCTTCATAATTAGCATGACACGTCGGTTCCTATAGCTTCACCTATCTAGCATAACTACTACACACACGACATCCATGACAACGATGTCTACACACCTTCACATTAAAAGACACAATTGCTGTGACCTTACCAAGAGATTGAGGGGATTCTCCAAAATGATGTTAAGTGGGATACTGCGCTGTGATATGTGCGATATTAATAAAATAACTCTGAGAGGAGTGCCCTTCTTGTTTTGGCAATGCGTAGTAAAGTTCGAGGGGTTTTTTTTCTTTGCTTGTATCCATGTTCATTCGCTTTTCGTCATTGCTTCATCTCGTCCGAACGGGTATCCATCACGTGCTCAAACGCTCGCCGAACTCTGGTCCTTTGTCACAGTTTTGTCACGCATGAAATGCCAGATTGCGCTCTTGCGTCGCACCTTATAAAATGCCGCCGAATCGCATAGTGGAGCATTTAGCGCGGAATACAGGCTTCGCGTTTTCGAATGACAGAGTCGACCTCGAAAGATGAAGATGTGAAAGCGGTGTTCACGTGTCTGCAAGCAAACAAACCCAGAGCATGCTTGGAGGTCAGCAGCAAGTAAAATATATAGGCGGAGGACAAAAAATTTGACAATCGTTTGCACGCGTCTCAGAGGCTACTTTCGTTCAGGTTCACAATGTTGATGCCATGTCCGTTAATGTGGCCGTGACGCGCTTGTAGCCTCTCGTGGCGGAAGTTCTCGTAGTGAACCGTCTTGGTCACTTCAACGAGATCTTGCATATGAGTCCTGCCAGAAAGAAACAAGATAATTTTATCAAAATCTCACGGTGGCTTGCAAAGAGACAACAGATGAATAACGAATTTAGCAAGCTGCTCGGTGATGTTGAAACTGAGGGCAGCATATTCGTTCCCAGTCTGTGAAGTGCCTGTTGTCGGACGGGCTAGACGGTCAGTTTAGTTGCCACGTATAGAGTGAATTCAACCACACCACACCTCATTCTCCGTAAAGGTGGGGAGCAAACAAAAGCAAACCTGTGCAGGATGTGTGTCAAACGTCGTTACACAATTTCAAGAACTGTTGTGGTTGAAATTATTCTGTAATCCTGGACAGTGCATACTTTGATTTCCGGATAATGCTTCTGAGGGCTGAATTTTAGTTTGAACTTACATTGACTGCAGGTCTGTCATGTCGACTGGAAGAACTAAGGGCAAAACATCTGGCCACAGACATAGCATTTATCCTCGTCTGTTCCCTATGTTCACATCCAAATTTTTCGCACCATGTTCCTTCGGTCAACATTAGTGGCAGTACTGTTGTGACCCTTGTGGACCCCTATTTCCATGTCCAGAAAGGTGCCTTAGCTTGAAGTCATGACTTGGCTTGAGCGCCCGATGTCGTCGTAACGCCCGACCTAAACGTGGCTAAAGAAATGCAACTAGCGTCATGGGCATGCTCACGACATCGGGCGTTACGTAAGATGGACTTGATGTCACAACTTCTAAGTTAAGGCTAATTTCTGAATGCAGGCGTTAGTGACCCTCAGTGACCCATATGCCTTAGCTTGAAGCCATGACTTGATTTCAACACCTGATGTTATAACGCCTCACGTGAACGTGGCCAAAGAAATGCAATTATCGTCTTGCGCACATTCATATTGTCGGACATTACTTGAGCTGGGCTTGAAGTCGTGACCTCAAGTAGAGACAAGTTTCTCAATATCAGGTGTAGTTACCCTTAGTGAACCCTGAGTGACCCTTATGGTACGTCACTCACCTAATAAGCATATCCCTGAGGTCAGGAAACTCGCAGTGGTGTCTGTTCTCCACTTCGACGAGTCCCCACTGTGTCTGGCGGCCGTAGACTGTGCGACCGTTCACCGTGTGCTGCTTGTCGCTGCCCACAACAGCAAATGGAATAGAGGCCTGCCAAGGGAGGAGTGGTCGTCTTTAAAATTATTTGACCTTTACATACAGTTTTAATCGTGACTCTATACTAATACTACAATCAGGGTGCATATTATCACTTTGAGTGTTTTCACGTGATGTGATTTGATGTCATTGAATTGGAACGCAATAGCAGTAAGACTTCAGCATAACAAACATATATGCAACAAACCATCGGAAGTAATGAAGAAAACATACTTCGTTTTATGCCAATATCGGTCTATAACACATAAGTGGTTAAAACGAATGTAGGAACTATTTGTTTGTACTTCATAGCAGTTATTTGCAGCTGTTTCCTGAATTTATTTCGAAATAGTCCACAGCACACTTCACACTTTCTGGTGTTTCTGTTCTCATCTGTGGTTTAAATATTACAAAAATAGGGGAATGCACTGAGACAATCTGCAGCTTTCTGCACTTAACAGGCTCTGAAGAGTGAATTATAGAAGCAAGACTAGTATTTGAACTGAAAAGCCCAGTTCATGTTAACCCGGTGTTGTATGGCATTGTGCTAAGGCAGTCCAAACACTATAATGCTTCGAAACGCATTCAGATGTTGCCTATTCAGAAAATACACATACTACATGCACATCACACAATTTAACAATGGCTGTTGCCAGACATGGTATGTGGCCCACTAATTTCAGTCCTTTCAACCCAGGCATGCCTGGGCAAATTTTTGACTCAGTGAAGTGAACTGAATAAACTGAATTCAATATAGCCTGGTGATTGAAAATGCCATGACAGCTCCAGTGAACGTGACGGTCATACATTATTGACACAAAAACCTATTTGCACTACATCATTTTACCATGTGACGAATTAGTTATTCATGAAAAAATAACATGAGGGTTACATATATCCTGACTTATTCAGAAGTTTCAAGCAGCTGCATTTTTGCTCTTCCAGCTAGAAGCTTTAATCCGCAACATGCTGTGACTGTAGTGCATCTTGTGTAACAGCTGAATCTTCATTGTGATAGATACAAATTACATTGTACTCTTTGAGGTATTGAATTTGCAACTACAGCTCACCCTGATCTTATTGTTAAGAACAGTTTCCTCGGGGTCGTCTTCGAATTCTTGCACTGGGTACACACTGATGCCGTTCTTTTGCAGGTCTTCTCGGATCTGAAATCAAAACAAACGGTAACGGTTATTTTGTGGTTTCCTGAAAAATGCGAGAAAATCAACTTTTTTGCTGCTGGCACCGAACATGTCAGTCCTAGACACATCCCACTCCTTTTGATGCCCACTGCAATAGGTTATGTTAGTGAATTCGCAGCACATTATTACACTTGGCGGATGTACTATATGCCAAATTTCACTAAAAATGTACTGTCTTTTGGCATCGCTCTTTTTTTAACATGTGGAAAGAAGTTCATACCTCCATTTTGTTTCAACTGTCAAATTAAATAACACTAAATGAGAATGACTGAACATCTTAATGTTCCTTCAATACAGTGTGCCATCTGGTTCAGGGTTTCTCCGTGTTTGGGTAACACCCAGTAATTTCCCAGGTACAGCGGAACTTTATTGTAATGAACTCATATTCGACATTAAAATAGGTAATTTTTCATATCCAGTCATCGTTATAAACAGTTATTTATAGTACTTTGACATTTGGCTAGAAACGTTATAGATTTATGTAACTATGTTGTATTATTTATTATAAATGTTTTTATTGCACACAGGCTACATGTTTTCTGTGTACAGTTAAAACTCAATCTAACGAAACCTCATTTTACGAAATTCGCGATCTAACAAAGAAATTTCTGTTCCCCGGCAGGCACCCACAGAGTTCAACGTGTTCATTATTTGGAATTAACAAAGCTTTCGTGGCACTGAATTTGAGTGAACGAAGTTTTTCTGGAAATAAAGAGCAAGAATATGCAGTGATTTCTTTTCAATTTTCACTCGGATGGCTTTTCTTCGGACGTGCGCTGTAACGCTATTGCGTTAAAACAGCTGGCCACCCTTGTCATGGCACTAGTTTTATTCTGTATGCCACAGTTGGTAACGCTTTTACTTATCAAATGACGCTGCGCAGTAGTGGTTTGCCCTGCAAATACACTCGCAGGAACATGGTGGTTGCTTTCGTTATTAAATCGTTTATGCGACAGATGCCAGTGATCCGTGTCCTTGGAACTTCCTTGCTCTGCCTGCGCGCACATTAACTTCATTCGTTCTGCTTGTCTTTGAATATCGACAGCTTGTCGTAGCTTCAAGTGACCGTCTACTTCACCTCTATCACCCGAACGTAGGAGGAATTCATGCTCGGGTTGCCCTCATGGACTTTTCACATGCGCAGGCGTGTATTATTGGCAAATAAAATGCCACGGTAGCTTTCAGGTGACGCTACATTACGTTAGATTTCGAAGAACCGAAAAATCCCTTTCTCGATTTTACGAGTTTCCTGATTTAACTAAATAATTTGAGCGCCCTCATCACTTTGTTAAATAGAGTTTCAACTGCATTTCCAGCAATCGATTAATCTCACATTGTGTGACAATCGTGCTAAAGCACATTTCAAACATATTACTGCTTCAAGAAGCATTCAAATGTTGCCCGTTCAGGAACTACGCATTCTTACGCATTATGAATTTCAGGTGTAAACTAATAAAGTCTTTCGAGGCAACTACACTCAAACCTCGATATAACGAACTCGGATATAACGAATTACCGGTTATAACGAAGTAAATGAATAATAGTCTTGTCATAGATACAGTGTTACAAGTAAACGTTTATAACGAATTTTCGGATATAACGAAGTTAGTGGCAGATGTGACTGTTATAATGAGGTTTGAGTGTACTACGCAAGGTCTTCATTACGTTATCTGGCAGGAACGAGAACGTCTTTCAAACCACGGGAGATGGCATTCCTCTGTCTTGTCAAATAAAGATGAAAACATTGAATTAAATTGTGTTAATTGTGCACAGTTTTTAAAAAAACGTTGGCTCACTCTCTGCTTGAAGCTGCTCCGCTCTTCAAGGGTCAGTGTGTCCGCCTTGGCTATGACTGGAACGATATTGACGCATTTATCGAGCCTCTTCATGAACTCGATGTCCAGAGGCGTCAGGCTGCAAAAGAAAAAGGTACATTGTTATAAAGGCCGTTCCATTATTAATGTTTTGTATTGCAGTGACATGGGTACAACATAACTGAAAAGACAACATAACAGGTATACAGCATAGTACACTACATATTTTATTAAGACACTACTTCCTTGTATCTCTTCTTGGACTTAAGCACTCTCAGACATTTTATTTGTGTCTACTTGATACACTATTAGGCAAGCAAAATTGCACCTCCTTATGCTCATTAGTTCTCCATATCATGTGCTCACTGAACATTTTACATATTTCTTGCACCTTTTCCATTTATGGCGGTAGTCCACGATGAATGACATGTATGTTGGACTGGCAGGTATACACCTGCAGGCCACTAAAAGGTCAAAACAGAGTAATAGCTTTTACTACAGTTCTTGTATAGTTGTCATGCATCAATATTGTTTAGTGCTGGAAGCCTTATTTGCTGTTAAGGTCTGCGCATACCGCTAGTGTTGAACACTGATATTGTGAACTGCTGGATATAACGAAGTATAAGTAACATAAAAATCTTTATCGCCAATATAATAAGCACGTAATGTACAAGTGCTTATAATGTACATCAAAGGTAACAGAGGTATTTCCTTGTCAAACGCAACTTCGGTATAACAGTGTTCCCAGATGAAAACAAAGTTCAATTTACAGCTGGATTATTGAACCTTTACAGCTCGCAGTTGCTGGAATATGGCCGAACTCCAGCCTGGAACAGTCAAAGTTCCAGCTGGGTATTCATCCACTTCAAGCTGAATTATTGAACCATAACTCTCTCCAGCTGGAAAGATCTCCGGTTTAATAATCCAGCTGGAAATGGAACTTTTTTCGTTTGGGTTCCACTGCACAGTGGTCTCCGAGCTGAAATTGATATTTCAACGTTGCCTAAATATAAGAAAAGGATATTTCTTGAACATTATTTTCCGCTGTTTTTTGTACACTCACGCATGTCCTGTAGGGGGCACGAAATAGAGGCAGCAGTGGACGCGCGTGTCTGGGATGTGCTTCTTCCGTGTGACACTCTGCTCTTCGCTGAGGTACTTCTCGTACTGCTCATTGATGTACTCCAGAATGGGCAGCCAGCTGTGGAGGCAAGAAGGGGGTGACACATTAAAGGGACACTGAAGTGAAACAATTAATCGGTTTAGATTGATAAATGGTACTACGAAAACTCTAATGTTGTTGATTTCACCAACAAAGGTTTATCAATAGAGGAGAAAATCGAGGTTAGAGTTTCATGTTTATATTTCACACCGAAATCTTTACGTGACGTCATGGATCTCGAGGTGTATTTTTCATATTTTGGTGACATTGACTGAACAAAATTTGCTGAAAATTGATATGTTAAGTTTATAGCCCCCTCAGAGGACAATGTACTTCATTTTTACTGATTAGGAACAATGTAGGACCTAGTAGATGCCATTAAAACCTATGATGGTATGATATTCGGTGTGGGAATGTCAAGGGGGTGTCGCCATCCGCATTTTATTTTTGCACGTTTTCTCGCTTACCAAACATCATCGCACGGCAAGCGTGGTGATTTTGGCACTGTGTAAGAGTAATTTATTTATATAAGAAGGATCATTCTTCTCTTTAGTGTCCCTTTAACAGTAATTGGTGTGGGTTATCAGCCAATTAATGAGCCTGTCACTCAGTCAGCTATTTAGTAGATCAGTTACCAAGCTAATTGGCCAGGTAGTCGGACGATTGACTTTGTTAGCTAGCTAAATAGTTTGTCAGTCAGCAGTTTTATTAATAGCCAAGTGATCGAGCTAGTTGGTTGGTAAATTAGCTGGCTAGTTGACCAATTAATCATTTAACCGGCTAGTGTGACATCTAGCTAGCTACTCAGTCAGCTAGCCAGTAAGTAGCTAATTAATCAATTAGCAAGCTATGTAGTCAGTCAGTCAATCAAATGCTTGGTGAGTTAGCTAAAATTCTGACAAGTCAGCTTGTTAGCTGACGAGTCATCCAGCTAGTTAATCAATCAGCAAGGTAGTTGGTCAATTAGTTGGTTAGTTGGTCAGTTAAATAGTTAACAAGTTAGAAATCTAGTCAGTCAATGAGCTTAGTTTGTCAGCCAGCTGGTTAGTCAACTGGTCAGTTGGTTTATTTCAGCAAAGTGAGTAAAGAGATAAATAAGTGCATTACTAGTTTGTGCAATGTTAGAGGTTAGCCTTGTATGGCAGTACCGGCATTGTTCAACCAACACACCATCTAATTTAGTATATCTGTGACAGTTATAATTAAGTCATTAAGTTTGGCCGGTAACAAGTCTACACACCCCGGGAAGCTGCAACAGCAAGCACATGACATCTTATACTCAGTCAGGAAAAATGAGCACTTCATGAGAACACAGCAAACGCCCTTTTTGTTGAAAGTCCCTTGATCACTAGTTTTTGTGTCCACACTAGACATTAACTGCCTCTTGTCACAATGCATAATATGAGAGACAAGCACTGACTGCTTCTTTTAGAATATTTATTAACTGTTAGTTCAATGTACCCTTTTAGATGCTGTTTGTATGATGTGTAAGCACAGTTATTTAATGTGCTATAAATGTTTTATTTTATTTTATTTCAAGATACTTTAGAGGCCCCACGAGAACATTGAGTAAGGGAAGCACTATGTAAAACATATCTATATAACCATACCAAATTGGGAAACAAAACAAAACAAACAGTTGCAAAACAATAAATTGAACAGTCCAAGAAATGTGAAAAGCACAAGTAATTGAAGTGTAAAGAAAGTAGCATGTTGCTTCTTCACAAGAAGACGAATGGCAAGAAAGGCACGGCCCTTGCGTACATTGTAATAATCATAAAAAATGCACCCAAATTACAAAAACATGTTAACTATGCAGCTATGAAAATTACATAAATGAAAAATAACAAGGAATGCTCAAAAAAGAAGAGATACATGTCATGGCAGCAATACAGCAATGTGACGCATGTAGTCCATGTATGTAGACAGAATGGCACGCTCGATGCGTTAACCTTTGCACAGCACTTTGTGCATGGATCACAACACAAAAGGTTAGCTTCAACACTTCGTTAGCTTTATATTTGATCGCTTAGGTATAACATTTTATAGTTTGTGCTGTGGCATTGCGAAGCAACTCCTCTTGTCTGCTCATTGGTGCGCTTACATTTGACTTGTCCAATAATTATTGAAGCAATTATGCAAATGCTTAGATGGCCACACTTACCAGTTCTCGTTGTTAATCTGGTCACCAAAGCCTGGCGTGTCTGTGACAGTCAGCCGAAGCCGTGTGCCCTTCTCTTCAATCACTGCAGTACGATCACAGATTAAATGTAAATGTTAGTACACCAGAACTGAATACTGCGTGAGAGCTTACAATTTGCTTTAGCTTTGTAGCCATGACACTGAGTAGGCAAGGATAGTCTTAATTGTCAGGCATGAGGTCGAAGCATTCATGTAAGACAAGTGTTTAATTTTAGCACGTAAGTTGAATGGAACAAACATGCTGCGGATATAGTAAGAAGTGAAAAAATTCGGAACACAACAGACATGATGCAAAAACATCATTGCTCACAGCTGAGTATGTGTCAGTATAAATCAAACAGCGTACGTAAATGACCAGAACACAGAAAGAGAACACATGACAGCGCTGACTTACAGCAATTTATTAGAGCCGTTTTTTCACGCACGTAAGGAATCGGCCACTTCACTGTGCATGTCAAAAGCAGATAAACACTTCCCATCAACTTGGCAGCACTGATCGCAAGGACTGTAATTCTTTATTAGATAACATGATAGATGCCAAACTAACACATTGATCGCCTGACCTCTGAATCGTTTCAGCTTCTACTATCTCGCACACGTGTTTGTCCTTATGCTAGCTTACTATTTCCGCTTCTAGGAAGATTGGCTGACAGGTACAACAATGGATCACCATTATGTTTGCTTTCATAGTAGGAAAACCAATTTAAGGGCTCATTATGAATTCATGATTAAGTATGGTGTGAACAGGACCGGGACGCATACACGTGCGCAGGAAGTCGAAGATGGGAAGAGGTTGTGCAGTCTGTACAAATGAACCTTGGTATCGGCACTGCCTACTACAACTAATGCATGCCTCAAGTGTTTGCTAGTGCAATTGCAGATTTTAGCTCTGTATGTGTGCCTCCTAGGGATAGGGACACTAGTTGCATTACCTGGAATCGCCTTGGCAATGAGAGAAGACCTCCTTTGAGCCGGCCTCAGCTAAAGCTCCCTAATGAGTTGTGAACAGTTCAGGAATCAAGGAATGTTTCTTGAGCATCATCTTGAGCAAACCTCTGTTCGTGTCAGTCAGAGATCTTGGTTGGTTCATGTCAAGCACAGGTCTGAAGGTGACAGTAGTAATAGCACATTTTTCTGTTCCCCACACTGGTCTTGATGTGGTCACTATACAAAAAAGTGTATGCAATATGTTTCTAGTTAAGCAGGTTTTTTGCCTGCAGTGAAGTTCAAGAGGACACTGCTCACTCTAAATGCTACATTTTTTGTCATTGTGGGGATGAAAATAATTGGTGCTATGCCTAGCCGTTTCCTATCAGCAAGCACAATTACAAAAGACGATTAAATAGTAACATGATCAAAATGAATGTGCCTGTTTTAAGCACATGGGCATGAACCATACCTCACAACAACGCAACTCCCTACAATAAGACATGGCATTTTCATTGTCTGTAGCTCAGTTGTAATAGTAGTGGGTATTATTCCTAGCTTTTTCTATTGTTAGCAGGTGGTTACAAGTGGTAATGGAATCGTACTACAAATAAAATCCCGAGCAAGCGCCGCCTCCCTTCTTCGGGAGATTTCAAATATGTGGCCTCTTCTACCCTCCCATCATTTTGACTGTTTCATTCAGTGTTATTTTTTTATTCGCCCGACGAGGGCGAATGAATACAGGGAATACATGCGTATTAAATAAAGCATTTCGTAAGAAGCACGGGTGTGCATTCTTTTCTCTTAGCAGCTCTTCCGCTGCCATCTTGAATTTTGTTCCATGACTGAGCAAGGGCCTGCTCCAAATCATGTCGGATTGTCCTTCAGCAAAGGAGGGGCACTTGCTCGAGATCTTACAGTAAAGTGGTTATAGGCCTCAATCTCAAGGGTGTGCATTTGATTCCCAGCCACAGCCGATGCATTTCAATGGGGGCTAAATTCAAGAGCAATCAACTTTAAAGAACCCCAGGTAGTCAAAACTAATCCGGAGTCTTCCTCTACGGCATGCCTTATAATCATATTGTGATTTTGGCGTGTAAACCCCATAAATTATTATCATGGGTCCCAGTTAAATATGCTTGCCTGAGATACGCACATCCCGCTTGCCAGGCTGCTGAGTTCATAAGAGCATAGAGTCAATCACTCACCGTGGCTCACTGATTTGACTTCGGTTGTCTTGGGAATGATGTAGGGGGCCGGCTCTGTTCCTTCGGATCCTTTTTTCGTGCACGATCTCCGGCTGATGTTCGCTTTGAAGAGGGTGTTGATGAGCGTTGACTTTCCAAGGCCACTTCTTCCTGCATTTTTTTATTTATTACACACAACAGTGAGAAGACCAAGCTGGAAGGGGTGCGAGCATGAAAAATGAATCACTCTTTGTCATCTTTGCATATCATCACCACTTGTGCGTCATCACTTGTGCATTTCCAGCTTATGTGACAAATTCATTAGTCGCTTTATTGGACCTTACACGGTCATTGAGCAGACATCCCTGTGTAATTACCGTGCCTGACCCCTTAGAACTTCATCCAATCACAGTTGCCGTGAGACAGAGATAGTGCATGTATCTCGTTTAAAGCCTTATACCCAACACATTTCATAACACTCTCAGGTGGCTGCTTCCACCGTGAGAGGGAATCAGTGTGAACGCGACAAATGAATGACTGTTCATCATCCTTACATATCTTCATCAGCTGTACATATTCGTCATCTGTAGATATCATCATCAGTGTGTGATAGCTCGAGCTTGGCTGAATAAAGTGGTTCCTCACAGGGGCGATAAATAGACCTAGCAAATTGAGGTGTACAGGGCACATGACCAAATGAAATAATAATTACTCAGTATAATGTCAATCTTTAGTGCAAAAAAAAAAGCCAAGCACAAAGTGTACGTTCAAGAGCTGTCAAAGTACAAACAAAACTATGGCCTTATCAACGATAAAGATTATTCAAAATTATACACATGTGCTCTTCAAAACTGAAAATGTCATCTTCTGGAAAAGCTTATCAAGGCACTGTGTTTCATTCACTGATGGTTCAAGGGAAAAATGAGTGTTTGAAAAGGTGATGAAGAAACATTAAACAAACACACAGAAATAATTGAAAGCTTTCACATCCTGTTAGAGTGAATGGAACACACTACATTGCACTCTATAGAGATATGCACAGGAACTTGATGTGAAGTAGCAAATGTATATATGAATAATCAGGAGTAATGCTAAGTCAGCGCATGGCTTGTAGTAAGCGTAAGTTATCTCTAGTCATGTTGAAATTAGCTCAGCTTGCTGCAATAAGTATTTAAAGTATAATGACAGTTGTGTAAAGTTACAGTGCCTCATGACTTGTAAGGCATCTGTGGTACCTGATGTAGTAATTTTCTCAATGTGACACTAAACAGAAAGAAAACTTTGCTGAATGCTCAACAAAACTAAAAATAACTATAAAAAAAATCTTTGTTTTTTGATGTTCAAATATGCGCAAAAGTCTAGTGTGCTTCCACACAAAATAAGACTGCAAATAAATGTGCTGTAACATTCAATAAATCCGTAAGTGGCAGTAGTGCATCTAACTAGCACTGTTTGCATGTAAGAACCGAGATTGTTTGAAGAAGGAAGCAGGATGCGTAACTGTAATAAAAAGTCATTAGTAACATGCAACACCTTACGTTACCAAAAAATGTTAATGGATCCGTATACGTTGCGCGTTACCAGCTACAGTTTTAAAATGGTAATTGTTTTATACTATAAGGTTACCAGAAAACATTATGTGTTACCGGTAGCACCGTTAATTGCAATGCGTTACCGCCACGCGTCCGAGCAGTGGACAAAAGACAACCATAGGCTTCAAGCAATATTCATTTATTCACAATGCCTGACAAGTTACAACGCTTTAGATATAGGTTGGGGGCATAATAGGAAATGCTTAGTAGTGAAAGCCTACAAGCTGTCTTCCATGCACACTTAGCTTTGATTAGCTTTGCAACACTACAAAGATATTATATATTACATATTGCGTGCGAAATTGTCGGATATTCGTCCACTCCTGCATATTATTAGCTGTATTCCAGTCCAAATAAAAGCAAAATAATTCCAAAGACATGCAGCGTTCATCGTCTGCGTATTCCACCCACTCCCCCGGACATCGCGCAACACGCCCCCCCCCCCCCCCCCTTCGCTAGGCGCCTTTTGCGTGATGAAATACAGGCGGGGCATTTCCTCTCTGCTTAAGGAGCGATCGACGGAGATGGCCGGCTCGTTTCATCTCTGCTTCAGCCGCATTCGTCGGCAGCGCTCGCGCGCTTTCACTCGCACGTAGAACCACGGCCGGTCTAGAGGCGCGCGCTCGCTCCTTCCCTTACGGCCTAAGCAGCCGCCGGGAGTACAATGGAACTTTTTCTATACAGTCACGACGGCGCGCTCCGCGTGAGGGCGTCGCGAGCCAACCGCCCAAAGCGCGTTTCGCCGCATGCACTTCGTGTTGTAAACCAACTGTGCCCGGCCAGTTTCTCGTGCTAATTACTTCTTTCGGTTGTAGCGAGCGGTGAAGGAAGTACAGGTGCGTGTGGGGACAGTCTGCCTTTCTCGGCACTCGGCAATAGAAGAGGCACACGCAGCGCTACTAGCAACAACAATATTTTTTAAGACCCGACCACCTTATATTCGATGGAGGCGAAAATGCCTGAGGCCCGTGTGCTTAGATTGCTGTGGCTGGAAAATGAATTTTCAGGCTAAATTAAGCGCATGCAGGATTCTTCTGTCGCCGCTCGCGTTGGAAACTTTACAGACGAGACGTACACTGCCCTCTTTTCCCCACAAAGTCCACGGTGGAGACAGTCCGATTTCTTCTGAGAAAAGGAGTAAACTATGTGCTCACGAAGAAATTTAACAGTGATCCTATAGAGGCATTGTTTGGAAAATTGAGGGCAATGTGCGGGGGCAATGACGCGCTAGACGCAAGAGCCGTCACAGCTGCTTTGACCCACATTGTCAAGGAAAAGGCGCTACGTTCAAAAGACATGGGCATTCGCGATGAAAACATTGAAGAAGATGATGTTATTGAGGAACTTGAAGCTCTGCGAGAACCTCCTCGCAAACCACCGAACTCTGTTGCCTATTCAGGCTTGGTGTATGTAGATGGTTACATTGCCAAACTCATCACTGATGTCGGTTGCGAAACATGCGCCATGCTAGTGACGACAAACAAAACGAGCAGTCCTAAATTTGTACCATCTTCTCCGTCAGCAAGAAGCCTATGATCTACACTACCCAAAGCCGGAGTTACTATCAATGCTGGACACAATTGTGACGTTCTTCGAGAAAGCAGTCAAATATCTTCCTCGAACGAAAATCCTCGAGACTCTGCAATTGACTGTTGAGCCATACCTTGAAGATTCGCCACTTCTGGACTGACCGGAAGGTGTGGACAAGAGTCACGCGAGAGTGCTGGCTCATATTATTTCTGAGAAGTTTCTCCGGATTCTTCTTATTAAAATACACAAAAAAATTAATAGATCAGAATGACAGGCCTTCCGGTTTTATTCACAAGCCCTCGCGGAAGCATATCAGGCTGTGACAGACTTGACTCCTTAAATTTAAACTGTGATCGTCACTACAGTGTTTTACCAGCAATGATTTTTTTTCAGTTCTCCATGCGCATATTGTTGTAGTACCAAGGAAAACATTCTGTTTCCCATTGAAAGGATTCTCTGAAAGTTTCTGATGTTTCCTCTTCGTCTGCAGCGTGGCCGTCCCCACTATGCAGTGACTTTCACTTTTTTGAAGTATTTGTTTCAATATTAAAGCACGAATTAAGATGCCTCCAACAAAAACTGTGCAATTTTGTTATTTTCAAGTACAGCGACGGCCGGCACATACATTTGAAATAAACATTTCCCAAACCATGATTAAACCGTTTCCTCAACCAAATGCAATGTTCATCCTCTTACTTATTCTCGAAGTTACAGAAACCTAAAAAAAAAACAAGGCTGTGTTATAACCGCGTCGATGCTTTGCCGAGCAACAGAAGCGGGCTTATGAGCGGCCTGCGCCACCACTTCTGTAAAGCGGAATTTACCAGAGTCATCACATATACTTGCTACCATGTTTCTATCGCATTGGTACCATGAATACGATATAGAGTAACTTCAGAAAGCGCCATGCTAAGTCGGAAGCCGAGCACTCCCTGCGCGCGCTAGCCTCTGCAACGGCCGGGAGTGAGTTAGGGAGCAGTTAGAGTTACTGTATATGCTACCTTTAGGTAGCAGAGTTGCGCATTCGTCTTCCAAACGCCGCTAGCAACCATGCATTGCGGAGAAGCTCACGCTCGGGCCAATTTTTGTATATTTCGATGCCGCCGCTGCAGCGAACCGAATTAACACCAGTCATCGATAATCAATGTTTAGCGCCGGTCTTCGACACGCCGGACATGTTAACTGCCGACACGATAGGCATGTCGCCTGCACAAACGGAGTGCTACTTCACCGCATAGCTGTGGTTGCTAGCCAGACCTATGCGCAACTCTGCTACCTAAAGGTAGCATATACAGTAACTCTAGGAGCAGTTGGCTCGGAGCGCCCCCACGAAATTGCGGCCATAGGTAGCAACAGCCCCCGTGCGCAGGCCGTAAAGGAAGGAGCGAGCGCGCGCCTCCAGACCGGCCGTGGTAGAACATACGAGGCGCGGGGCGATGTTACCGATGTAAATTTTATATGCAGAACATGACGGCGACGGCAAAAGGCCGCCGAGAGTGTCCGTATAATTGCTATCGCAATAAAATCGTCGGAGCCCCCATTTAGTGAGACACTAAAGGGAAAAATGATTTTTCTAGCATTACTAAATTATTACTTCACAATATCAAAATCGCCATGCTTGCCGCGAGAAGACGCTTGGCAAGCGAGAAAACGCGCAAAAAGAAAATGCGGGTGGCACCGCCACCTCGAAGTTCCCGCGCCAGTCGCCGTGACGTCATAGATTTTGACGGCGTTTACCAGAGCATATATGAAGTTTTTAATCGGTAAAAATGAAGTACATTGTTTTTTGAGGGAGCCAGATACCTAACATACCAAGTTTCAGGAAATTTCGTTGAGCCAATGTGGACAGAATACAAAGTAACGCTTTGAAATCCGTGACGTCACCATCGGAGAACTTCGGTGGGAAATTTAAAAGGGAAACCTCTGACATGGATCTCCCCATCCATATTAGTAAACCAGTAAACCTATGGTGGTGAAATTAACGACACTGGAGCTTTCATAGTATAATTTATCAGTCTAAACTAATTTACGATTTCACCTTAGCGTCCCTTTAAAGCGGCACACGGCCGTGGAATGAGTAAACGGTATAATAGTGCAGATGCGCTCACCGACTACGACGATGTTGAACTCGAACCCTCGCCTGAGGACCTTCTTCCGTATCTGCTCCTGAAGGGTGTCGATGCCGACGTATCCGGCCACGTCGGTCTTCAGGCTGCCCCAATGCGTCGTCTCCGTCAGGGCGTCCGCCATCATGAGCACGAAGTCGTCCACGCTCAGCTCGCCTGGAGATCGATGGATAACAGAACGTCATGTAAAAACCCTTTTCACGACCACATACCTATTGAGGGCCAGGCATTGCGAGGTTACATTATATAAAGGGAAAACTTCTAAAAGGCTAGGCCCAGGGCGGCGCCATGATAGGGGGGGGGGAATCTTCGCCCCCCCCCCCCCGCTTAAAGCAAACATACTGAAACCGTAACCCACAAGTCGCCTGCCACCCCACCCCCCCCTCCTTCCCACACCGAAGGCGAAGATTTAGGGGGGTGCCTTCTAGAGCACTGCACGGGCCGTAATTTTCGGCCCGGGCCCGGCCCGGGCCCGGACCTCGTTCAAATTTACCCGCCCGAACCCGGCCCGGTGACTCAAAATAAGACCCGGGCCCGGCCCGAACCCGAGAAAAAATTTCGCCTACCCGGCCCGGCCCGGCCCGACCACAGATCAGGCCCGACTGAGGCCCGACCCAGTAATCTAGGTGGTGATGCCCGAACATGGAATCGACAGCAGGGTGTTTTAAGTGGCAAATATCTAAGCTTTGTTGGCGCATGTTTTGCTAACAAATATACTTTAACATAGTTACGGTAATTTCTTGTAAAAAGGGGCTCACGGTGCAAACAGTTGAGCGGACATACTATGAATACAATGAATGTTTGTTCGGCAGTGGTATACTGTACCTATTTGTTCTGCATATACACTGGGGATCATGAAGGGTGTTTTGTAGCAGACATTGTAGCAAGAAAAGTGATTTGCAGCACGAGTTTAGTTTCGATAGGGAGCGCAATAACAACAAAGGATGGATTGATGGATGGATAAACTTTATTATGGCCCATCGGAACGCGCTCTAGCACGTTGCGGGCCGCTCCGACATCGGAACAGAAAGACCAAGTCTCTCTGCTTCGTCGCGGGCCCATTCGCCTGCCCATATAGCTGCTCTTCTAGCGCGGAGCTGGTATATAATAGCAGCCTCCCATTTGGACAGCGCGATGGCTTCGCCGCCGCGTAACACGGAGCATCGCCAGAGCACGTGCTCTAGATTGGCTTGGCAGAGAACAAAACGCTCACTTCACTTTGTTTTTATTGCACTTTATAACCTATTGTATTTTATAGCATGCTCTAGCCACAAAGCCAACCATGCACCCTTCTCGGTATGTATAGTACCCGTCTTCACCATTGTAGCACCTTGCCAGAGCAAGAGAAACAGGGGGAAAAAACAAATTTGTGACCTTTGTTGTAAATACACTAATCTGGGCAAAGGTATGGAACCGCGTGCACCACGTGTATGCGTATAATCAACCGAAAGGAAGAAAAAACTATTTGTCATAGCACTATTTTCATACACCATACCTCTGCTAGTATATACAGACTGTAAGTTTCTCATGGCATAGTTTACAGTTTACTTCTTCACATATTGTGCGAAAAATCAAAGTATCAAGAGATTCCCGATTTAAGCACGCCATGCTCTGTTGCATCACATATCCTGCCGCGCTAAAGCTTCTTGCACTGCTCGCGCTAGCCGGACGGGCGCACCACATCTGCCTTGCCAATTGCGAAGGCGTCGGCAGTCGTTGTTCTTAGCTTCCACCACTGGAGCAAATCTAGGATGTCTTTGTGGACCTCTGCAGAATGACCATAGCTCTCCAGCTCATCCCTTCACTTCTCTCGTTCCCGAACGTCGTGCCACTCTTCAATGTCGTTTATAAAACTCCTCTTTGAGGGCTTCTCCTTGTAGTTTTCAGCAGTGTATGTTATGCACGGTTTCCACCGTGCTCGTTTTATCCATATTATAATGGTTTATGCCTTCCCAGCTATGTTGTATCGGTAGAAGCTGGCCATTGGACTACGCGGTTAGGACTGGCAGGAAGTGGACGAAGCAATTTCGATATATTTTCGGGGTTCGCTCGAGTTTGGTAATAGATGCGCGACTAAGCTTCTCGAAGCTTACTCATTGGATGCATATGGTTCGAGGTAAGGGGACATCACCCGGCACGGAATCTGTCATTATCCTTTTTCAAGCCAGATATTTCGTCAAGCGAATATACTTCACCCCACACCTTGTTTAATGAACCTGTTCTATTCCTGCACATTCCAACGCTTTTGCGGCAGTATCATGTAGCTCTCGCACTATATAGCGCACTATATAGGGCCTCAAACACGCGGCTCGCGAACCTCTCGCTAGCGGCTCTCCGCCCGCACATGACTGTCTTCATCCCATTTTTTTTTATAAGTATGTTCCTGCGATACACAGGCATGACAGATCCAAAGCATATTTTTCGTGAGGCACCCCCTGTGGTCACCGTGTGTTGATACATAACCGTGAAACAAAAGCTATATTTCAGAATCGGCGTCCAGATTTTAGTCACTATGGGTGATACGAAATGACTGGTTGCCCAGACGTGAAACAGAGACGTCCGTTAATGGCAATACTAAAGGCGAACTGCTGCGCCGGCCACGTGCACGTGCCCTCGATGACCATCGGTTTCCTCTTCTTCGATAGAGTCTGGCGCGCTCCAAGTTGCTCCGTTCCGCACTATTTTGCAACAATATGTTGTTGGAATCCTGCCGCCAAATCCCCTTCAGAAATGATCCCGTGTATGAGATATGGGAAAGGTCTGCTGTGAAATAACGGTAGTTTTAAAACAACCTGTTCCCCCCTCCCACCCTCCTACCTTCGTCATTGCCCTAGCCTTTTGCAGGAGTTAATTTTCGCGAATGCGGCCCGTTAGCTGAGGTGAGTTTGAGAACCCTGATATGGCGGAACAAGACGAAAACTCAGACGTTAACAATGTGGGCACACAAAGCAGGCTGTGCATGTCCATCACGCCCCTGATGACCACTGGGAGCCGTCACAGAGTCACGGAAAAACAATGTGCCTTTATAGGGATTCTATGTATCAAAACTCCGTGCAGTCTTATTGTTTTAGAGGGGGGTTGTACATTCAACAATGTATCCCCGCTTTGGAGCTCCTATTTTATTATATTACATTTATTACTGCGATTATAGAGTAACATTTGGGAAATAAAATAATAACGAAAGCAAATAAAGCACGGAATAGCGATATGTTACATATAAGTGCCTGGTCTATTTACTTTTAGCTCGCCCGTTTCAGATAAATCAAGTAGCTCATATGCAAGAAGCAAAAGAAGTTCAGTACTTATCCATCATAAAACTTCTCCAAAGAGCTTACCCCACATAAAAAAGCGTGTTTTCGAGATAAAATGTGGGACATATATGCATGCACAGCGTATGCGGAACAAGGCATATTAAAGAGAACAACGATTTTTCTATTATCAGTAAATTACTCTTTTACCATTCCAAAAGCACCACGCTCGCCGCGACAAGACTCTTGGTAAGAGAGAAAACTCCCATGAAAATGCAGGTAACGACGCCAACTTGAAATTCACGCAGCAAACTCCGTGACGTCATATATTCTGACGGCATCTACTGGGCCCTACGTAGTTTATAGTGGGTAAAAATGAAGTACATTGACCTCTGAGGGGGTCATAACACTTAACATACCAAATTTCTGGAAATTTCGTTGAGCCGATGTTCCCAAAATACGACGAATACAGTTTGAAATCCGTGACGTCACGTTCGGAGATTTCAGCGCGAAATTTGAAAATGGAACTTTGACCTTGATTTTCTCCTTTATTAATAAACTCATTGATGGTGAAATTAATGACGTTCGGGTTCTGAGAGTACACTTTATCGGTCTAAACAAATTCAGTGTTTCACTTTAGTGACCCTTTAAGAATGGTGCAAAGTCCAAGCGCGGCCCGACACGAGCCCGCCACCTCAAACCCGGGCCCGGCCCTAAGCCCGGAGCTTCAGGCCCGAGCCCGGCCCGGGCCCGCCGTGAAAACTACTTTACCCGGCCCGGCCCGGCCCACGGGCCGGGCCGGGCCCGGGTTTTCGGGTAGGCCCGAGCCCGTGCAGTGCTCTAGTGCCTTCCCCCACCCCCGTAGCTCCGCCCCTGACAACAGTTCCAGAATGAGTGCCAAGCATAAAACGAAGCGCTGTTCAATTCGACAGAGCACTGCGTGGCGGTATACTTGATTTATTGAATTCAATGAGTAAGCACATTTGGTAGATTGATGGAGCATTCATTATGTCAGCCTGCAGGCACAACTGGTAGATATTGTTTATGCGTTCTTTCTTTTCTTTTGTCTAGGAATTAGCGCACCCCTTTGTTTTCTTTTTGTTATTTTTCAACCCACATTTCACACTCCTTCTTTGTGTAGGAAATTCCAAATGACGCGTTACCAATCTGCACACTGAAAAATTCGTAAACAGGAGCCGTGCTGAAGGCTGTGGCCGACGTTTCTACAAGTGGACTTGTCTTCTTCAGCTGCAGCCTCGAAGAAAACAAATCCACTTGCCGAAACGTCGGCTACAGCACACACACCCTGTTTACGATTTTTTCATCGCATGCTTCCATCTTTCCCAGACTCGATCCTGCCTTTCTTTTTTTTTCAATCTGCGCACTGTTATGTATTACATCTTGCCCCTTTTTGTATTTAATGCTGATATCTCCCCATCCACTTGTACACTAATGCCTCACACGGGCGCTGTAGGTATTGTAAGTTAATTAATAAATAAACAAAATAAATTTCCGGGCTAACGGAGGCGGCGCCAGGGGGGTAGGGGGGGCTCTCCAACAAAATTCCCGCTAGCCCCCCTCTGCCCCCCTTTGCCCCAAGAGCAAACGTAGTCAAAACACAGCGCCTAAGTCCTTGCCATCTCCCCTTGAGGGAACTCACTTGTCGCCCCCCTCCCCCCGTTAAAGGACTCCTGGCGCCACACGTAACCCAGGACGGGACAAGCAATAGAGTTTTACCAACCAACCCCTGCGGCCAAACCATCCCCTTTTTCCGGCAGCCTAGCAAGTCATTTTTTTTTTCCAGCGGGGGGGGAGGGGGGGGTCAACCACACTTTTGTACGTTCATGCGTTCGTTTATATGCGTGCGTGTACATGTGATACTTTTTTATAAGATATTTAATCGTGCAGTTTTGAAAGATCAGTTCGTCACGACCCCGTCTTATCGCCCAGCTCGTCCGGAGACCATCACCATGATGTACACGTCATTAGTTGCCCCACTAACACTTTCTATTGTTCCTTTGCCCCGCGCACGTCCAAACTCTGGAACCACCTTCCCTCCACGACATCGTTTCCATTTCAGATCATGACTTGTTTTCCTCCACCTTACACAATTACAGTAAAACCTCGTTTATCCGGATAATCGGATAATTCGGAGGCATAGGCGTGCGCACAGGGGGGGGGGGGGGCAGAGGGGGCGGCCGACCCCCCCCTGCCCCCCCTATGCAAAATCGGCCCCGTACATTGACTTTTCTAGTTACCTAAGAGGGGGGGGCGCAAAATCTGCCCCATACGTTGACTTAGTAGGGTGGGGGGGGCGCTGCGATGAACCTTCGCCCCCCCCCCCTGATGGGGAACCCTGCGCACGCCTATGTCCGGAGGTGTTCTTTGGTCCCGGCCAGCGTATACATTGTTCAGTGAAGTCGAACCCTCGTTAATTCAGTCATATTTGGCCGCAACCCGGTTAATTCGGACGGTCCTTGGAGTGCGGCAAGCACGGAGCTCCGCAAATATGCGACGCAAAGCAGCGAAAACAGCGTTCGCGGGCAGCCGAAACGGCCGCGGCCTTTCACAAAGGCGTGGTCGCCATACACAATCACGTTGGTTGTTGGTACGTAATAAGGTATGGGTTCAGAGCACGTTTCGTTTTATGACGCGGGGCCCTGAGCCGCGCTCACATTGCGAACGAAGTCGCAAATGAAGGACATTTCGGCTTTTGCATCTGCTCTTGCGCAAATAAATAATTACTGTATTTACGTATTCCGCGAGAACATGAAAGAGCATTGATGAAATAGACATTTGCGAATTGTTTTCTTTATTCTTTCGATAATTCGGCACTCAATTCGGACACTTTTTCCAGTCCCGCGAAATTTGAATTAACGAGCTTTTACTGTACTCAATTTGATGACGCGTAAGTGTATATTGTGCATACATATATTTTTTTTTAATTTTGTTTGCCTGTACTTCACATCGTACCTGCATTCAGGCACGTAGGCAAGGGGGGGGCCTGGGGGGCCCGGGCCCCCCCCGAAATTCGTCCGGCCTTTTATATTCCCGGGCAACTTTTGTTTTATTTTTGCCATGAAAATACTTTCTTTCGAACAATTAGGCCTTGGGCCCCCCCCCCCCCCGAAAAAAAATCCTGGCTACGTGCCTGCCTGCATTAGAAACAATTTGTATCCGCTTAACATCGTATCGTCATATGTTTTGTAGTTGTTATTATTTGACGTTATTTTTGTTCGCTTTTTCTTGTTGTTTTTACGCACATCACTTCCCTTTGTAAACCTTTGTGCGATTGAAAGTAAAAGAAATTAAATGAAATGTACACAAGCAAATTTGAAAATTTTCGGGGAGGGAGGGCTGAACCCCCCAATCCCTCGGCTACGCCCAGGGGCGTAGCCAAGGGGGGGGGTTCAACCCCCCCCCCCCCGAAATTTTTCAGTTTTGCTTGCGTATATAGGCACGCACACATACAAACGCACGCACGAACATACATAAAGTATGGTTGAACCCCCCCCCCCCCCCGAAAAAAATTTCTGGCTACGCCAATGCCTTTTTCCATCCTTTCGGTGGGACGTATACACGTCATACGAAGCGCGCGCGTCGCGTCACCGCCTCGTGCCGCCATAAAAGAAAGTATATTACTACACATACACGCGTAGGTTTGTACATAGCCGTCTCGCGCGTGATCTCATCGGGCGTCCGTCCAAGCGCGCGTACTCACATCCGTGCGCATCGCGTTACAAGACCCTGGCTGCAGACGAGAGCCAGATATGTGTGCTACTGCCACATCTCGCTCTAGCCGGGGGTCACTCAGCGGAGGCGCGAAACACGACGCGGCCGCCAGAAAAGCGCGCGAAAACGATATGGCGGAAAAGGGATGAAGAGAGGGTGTGTTTGTGTTTGAGAGGGAATGTGTGTGGCTGGATCTGGTGTTATGGATTTCCGAAACTCCGGTCTGCTGTATAACCGAAAAGTCCACCACGGTATAGTTTGTTGACGGTGTAATGCAGGGGTCGCGGCCAGTGGCGTAACCAGGGGGTGCCACACCGGGAACGTGCCTCGCCCCCCCCCCCCCCGAAATATTTTCCCCCCATAGAATACAGAGCAAAAATGACACTCGACCACACTTATCTGCCCAGACCCACCCCATGTCGTATCAAAAAGGCGCCCCCCCCCCCAAAAAAAAAAAAAAAAAAAAAAATCTGCTTCGCCACACGCGGCCCGCAGACCTCTCGCTAGCGGCTCGACCCGCTCGTGGCTGCCTTCGTCCCAATGTTTTTTTTTTTTCTAATAAATGTTCATGAGCCACACAGACGTGATATGTCTCAAGCCTACTTTTTCGGCACACCATGATCGGCGTCCAGATCTCAGTCATTCTGGAAATCGTGTATCAAATATGTTTGTCAAATCCATTGCGTCAAGTCCTATTTAGAAATGATTCGTATGTGGAATGCTGTAAGAAAGGTCTTCTTTCAAATGACAATGTTAGCTGACATGTACGTAGTTCTACACCCCCCCCCCCCCCCCCCTGCTTCTTCCTCCACTGTCCCGGCTTTTGCGGGAGAATATTTCGTGACTGCGGCTCGCCAGCTGAGGTGAGATTGAGACCTCTGGTATAACACATGCTAGAGTTGAACATTGGGCGTTTTAAATTGGTACGGCACATGGGATCTGTGTCTGGGAATTGTTACGCAGTCCATTGTAGAAAGAGGAAGAGAGGGAAGGAGTAGAAAGAGGAGGAGTTGGTTCTGCCTGGCTGCAGACGACAGGCAGATATATGTGTGCTACTACCATATCCCCGTCTAGCCGGGGGGTCAGCGGAGGCGCGAAACACGACACGGCCGCCTGAAAAGCGCGCGAAAACGATATGGTGAGAAAAGGAAAGGGCATGTGTTTGAGAGAGAGGGGGGATGTGTGGCTGGATTCGGCATTGCCGCGAGTGAGAAAAATCTCCCTCTCTCGGTGTTGTGGACATTTGAGAACTCCGGTCTGCTGTATAACCGAAAAGTCATATCGTTGACCGTATAACACAGCAGGCGCGTAGCCAGAATTTTCTTTCTTTTTTTTTCGGGGAGACCCAGAGCCCCCCCCCCCCCCCCCCTCCGAACCAGTTACGCGTGGCTACGCCACTGTCAGGGATGCAGGTTGGCTGTGTGAGTGGCATAAATTCAGAAAATTTTACATGGGGGCACGGAGATCTTGCCGTGGCGGTAATTTTGTTATTATATACGGTATATAAGTTTTTCGATTATTTAAAAATTAAAATCATGCTTTGAAAAAAGAATACTAATAACGAGCACGAGATTCACACCTCACGTAGTTGTATTGTGTTACTGATTCTTCTCGGAAACTGGTCGAACGGCAGTTGCAATTTCAGTGCAGTCTTACACAGCCGAGGGGTACCGAACGAAGGTACCACTACGAAATAAAGAGGCGTTAGAAAAACAGCATGAGTAATGACTTCATAGGAGATGAGCATTCGACTAGCATATATAGTCCTTAGGATACATGATGTTTGAAAGTTAAATTTAAATGGAAGACACTTGCAAGGGTGCCCCCCTCCCCCCTTGAACACACAGCCTAAACCTACTTTCCCTCCCATGATTTACGTCAATGGGCCGTGTTGATGGCAGCGCACCCAAGATTTCTGTCTGGGTGAGGAGGGGGGGGGTAGGAGAGGGTGGTGCAGCAGGCAGCTTGCATAATATGCCATTTCCTGGCTTCAGCTGGAGGAATCCGACAGCAAATAAAATGTCGAATAATAGTGCTGTGCTGGAGGTTCGCGTACTGCGCGACGTCATGCAGTGCAGGTTAAAGAACCCCAGGAGATTATCTAGCCCTCCGCGTCCATACCCTGAGTCGCTTTAGGACTTTAAACCCCATAGACAAAAGTCACACAGTCCTTTACGCATTTGCCCCCCCCACCCCCCCCCCCCCCACCTTCACACACAAACATCTGAAAGCTCTCTGCACCTCACGTGGTATGCAGTGCCACCGGGATCGGCCCACCTCTGAGCAAGCCACGATGTCACGTGATGACGTCGGCATGTGACGTCGCAGTGACGCCATATGGTGACGTTATCAGGTGATGACTTTTTGCATCACGAGTGTTAACGACGCCGACGGCCGCTCTTCACGTTCGATGACGCAAGGCTTTCGCCTAAACAACGATCATACCAAGCCCGATTGAGCGGAACGCTTCTCCAGGCAGTATAATATAAAGGCACGGTCACCGCTCGCTGCAACTGTCACGGCGCTCTATCCACGAATAAGGGCGAGACACAAAGGCCTGTCACATCTATCAGCCTTGACCAGCTAATCCCGATCCGCTACTGCTCGGGCACGTCGCCTGTACGTCGACGACGGCGCACCACTGCGTATAAGCAAGCGTAGCTATATACGCCTGCGTTGTATGTATAGAGGTGCATGTCGTCGTTGCGGTGACACGTCTCTGCACCGAATTACAATGAGCGGAGCAAAACACGTAGACAGAAAAGAAAAGGAAGGCCGGAAAAGCACGGCCGTTGTTCGCGGCAGTGCGTGACGCTACGTAAAGACTGCGCGCGCGTTATAGTGCGAGTCGAACGTACACCCGCACGCACACAACGTCTCCTTTAGATACGTTTCATCTGGCAAGCCGTCGACGAATTCAGACCGAGATAGATAGATAGATAGATAGATAGATAGATAGATAGATAGATAGATAGATAGATAGATAGATAGATAGATAGATAGATAGATAGATAGATAGACAGACAGATAGATAGATAGATAGATAGATAGATAGATAGATAGATAGATAGATAGATAGATAGATAGATAGATAGATAGATAGATAGATAGATAGATAGATAGATAGATAGATAGATAGATAGATAGATAGATAGACAGACAGATAGATAGATAGATAGATAGATAGATAGATAGATAGATAGATAGATAGATAGATAGATAGATAGATAGATAGATAGATAGATAGATAGATAGATGTCATGTGATGACGTCATCATGTGACAATGTTACATAACGAGATGTGACGTCATTACGTGACGATGATTTTTTGCATCACTCGTGTTGACACCGACGTCGCGGAACGCCGATATAGGCGTCGACGGTCAATTTTCGCGTTTCATGAGGCATAGAAGGCTTTCGCCTTAAAACCTAACAGCGGGCTAGTCGGCTAAACATGGTCTACTTCGCGCAAAACTACAAGAAAAGTACTCGACACAACGGCACCCACCCACCCACCCACATACATACATACATACATACATACATACATACATACATACATACATACATACATACATACATACATACATACATACATACATACATACATACATCATAGGTGTAGACGGATGCATGGATGGATGGATACCATATACCCTCGTGTTCGCGCAGCGAGCACGAGGGTATGGCCGCTCGCAGGCACTCAGCCGCTCTCTGTTCGCACTTGGGTGACACAATTACACTCCCCACCCCTTCAATACACCTTGAGAAATAAAGAGAACGAACCAAACAAGCATGAAAACTGCGATTACAAAGCTGGCGAAACGACGCATTCTTGTCCCTAATGATTCGTCGGGAATGCAGGGCCGCCGGCGTTGTCGTAAGCAGGCAGCCTCTTAGGGAAAAAAAAAAAAAAATGGGGCCAATCCTGATCCGCGACTTAGGTGACGTGTAGTGACACTCGCCCGTCGTAGCCCGTCGGCGTTCGTGTGCACCCTGGTTACAGTGTACTGGTGTATTCCTTGGGTTAACATTTAAAGGGACACTAAAATGAAACAGCAAGTTAGTATAGACTGATCAATTACATGCTCTCAAACCTCTAGTGTCGTTAATTTGAAGTCCGGAGACACCCCGCCCAGACGGCCGCTGCGCTGCAGCCGATCGCCTCCGCCACTAAAGTAGTAGTCCCGCTCGGCTCATGTACTCGGCAATGCTCTCCGAAGGCGGAGTCCCCTCACCGGCAGTCTGGCTCATGACGTCAGTCCGGAGTGCTCGCCCGTTGGTGCAAGCTTGTGTGCGTCCGTCTTTGAGGAGGAAATGCCGCGGACTTCTAAAGTTGTATCCGAAATCGTTGTCATGGGTTTCACTTTTAAATTTCCCGCCAAAATCTCCGCTGGCGACGTCACGAATATTCGTTTCTTTTGTTGTTGTTTTTTCGTATTTCGGCCCCATTGGCTCAACAAAATTTCCTGAATCTTGGTATGTCGAGTCCCTGGCTCCCATAGAGAATAATGTACTCCATTTTTTTTACCTGTTAGGAGCTACGTAAGCCCTATTAGACGTCGTTGAAATCTGTGACGTCACGGCGATTGGTGCGGAAACTCCAAGGCAACGTTAAAGGTGTCGCGTTTTCTTTTTGGGCGCATTTCTCGGTTACCAAGCGTCTTCTCGCAGCAGACGTGGCGATTTTGCCAATGTGAAAGAGTAATCTACGAATACGAGAAAACCGAGAATTCCACTCCAGATTCCCTCGCTCACACGGACGAGGCGAACGGAGAGGGAGACCAGACCACACTGGTCGCTTGCACAAAAGCATTGAAGGACTCTGCTTGCTGGGCCATACCCAGGAATTTTCGTCGGGTGGTGTTTGTGTGTAGAACGGCTAACTTTGGCAACTGGTGGTCGCTGTGAAGGCGCGTGCAAGTATTTTAGTGTCGCCCGAAAAGTTAAAGCATGAAAAAATTACGGGGGTGTCAGATCGTGTCATTTACGGACGCGAATAGTGCCCGAGGGGGTGGGGAGGGGGGGGGGCAAGTATCACAGCATCTCCCCCCCCCCCCCCCACCAATTAGAGAGCCCTGTGGCTCAACAAAATTTCCTGAAACTTGATATGTCGAATCCCTGACTCCCTTAGAGCCGAGTACATGAGCGGGACTATGTATGCAGACACCTTCTCGTCTTGAGCACTGGCCCATTCCGTTCTAATGACGTATTGTTATGATCGGCCTGCCTGGCTTGGCGCCGCTTTGACGCATGAGACGTTGCGGCTAAGACTACCCTGATTTCTTCCGGATCAGCGGTTCCAGAGATGCACCAAGAGCGGCGACAACACGAAGGTCGTTCGTCTAATATTCTCAGGTTGTCTGCGCCCCTCGTAAAACCCTTTGGGCACGCCTGACCGACTGACAGATTAGGAAGAGTTGTTGGCCGTCGAGGCGGCTTGCTTTGTCGTCAAGGTGCCCCGGACAAAGGGCCCAGCGTCTGGGAACCGTCTGCGGATGCATTTCCCACGTTCTCCGTGGCGCCTTGTTGCCGCTGTTTCCACAATTCGTGGTCTACCTGGCGCCGCATACCCATCCCTGCAACAGACTACGAAATTGACTTCCACGTAAGACTCAACGTCTTCGTGCTGTGCCGTGTAGTGCGCGGTGGGCAGTGTTTTTCCCTCGCCATGGGACGAACTGGGCGTGCCTCTTTCTCCTTTCGTGGGTTGGGAAGGAGGCGGCGTTTCACCTTTCCCTTTTGGGGGCGAAGGTGAAGATGGAAATTTTCATTGGACTGTCCTGGTCTCCATTGTTTTTCCTACAGGGAACCCTGGGAAGGCCAGGGCATAAAATGCGAGCGCCGATGCGCTCCCGACGAGCTCTCACAAGTTTTCTCAAGCTGTCACAAGCTACGAGAAGCTCCCCTCGAGAGCTTCCATGATGCTAACCCCATCATGTAGCAACACGCTACCTGTAAATATGTAATAAACGTTACTGTTAACAGCTCCGGGCTCCTCTCCTCGACATCTCCCCGGGACTCTGGCTGGCTCCGGTCCTCTGGGCAGACCCCCGACTACATCAACTGGATGGCAGCGGTGTGATGCTGCTGACAACTGGAACAGATCAACTGGTCAGCAGCAACGGGATGACCCATGCTTGACTCGGGCCTCAACGATATGGTGAGTGCTTGACTTTCTTTGGGTTTTGCCAGGTTTTAGCTTTTGAAGTTTTCTAAATCTGTGTGTAATCTTCTGTGCGTATAGGCTTCGTTGTACCGCTACCATACGTCACAGCTATTCACCATTTTAGTCTTCATGTTCTAAAACTGGCAGTGTTTTACCGTGCGTCTAGGCTTCGCTTGTTCGCTACCTAACGTCACGGCGGGTAGAAAGTCCTCACTCGTGAAGACCATGGAGTTGGTAAAGAAGCTAGAGAGACCAGACCTCTTACTACTGTGTGAAGAGCTGGGAATTAAGGTTGGGAGAGAAGAGAGAGAGTCACAGCTGATTAAGGCTATTCAGGAATGCGGGGCGGAGGATGATGAAATTGAGGAGTGCTGGGAGGAAGTTGAGAAGAACAAAAGATGGGCTGAAGAAGACAGGATAAATGAGAAAGGCGATTGGCTTTAGCACTTTATCAGGCATCAAGCAACCCGAATAACGAGATAGCACCCTCAGATAAGAAAAAGAAAGGCAGTCCTGCTAAGTCCACGTCTACAGTGAGCCACTCAGAAGATCGAAAGAAAGAAAAGGCGTTTAAGGCTAGGAAGCCGGTTGTATGCCACCGTTGCAAAGAGCTAGGTCACATCGCAATCGGCTGCCGCAAGCCTAGGAATGCTCTCTGTTTTGGGGACAGCAGCGACAATGATCTGGAACAATTGAAACCCCCCATTCAGGAATTAGTCAAGGAAAACGTACCGCGGGACTCTGCCGCAACGTTTGATAGTGTACATCCGTACTCTTCGACAAATGAGGTGACCACAGGGGAACGCCCGTGCGCATGGCAAGTAGTTGAAAATGAAAGCGTGTGTTTGCCATTAGCCCGCGTTGAAAGTGAGGGACCGTTCAGACTGCTCGCCCCGGAAACTTTGGTGTCCCAAAACCTGCCCGAGCATTATCCCTCTCAGAATGATGTGGATATGCTTTCGAAAGGCCTTTGTTTTGGTGACGAATCGGCGGCAGCTATGACGGATCCGATGGCCTGTGAGTCTGCTCATGAGGTTCCGAAAGCAGAAAGCGCTAATGAAGCAGACTGTAAAAGTTCAGATGATGAGGCGCTTAGCTTACCACGAGAGGGAGAGGCGCTCAACATAGCGCGAGGTGATGAAGCGCTTAGATTAGCGCGAGGTGATGACTCTCATCAAGGAGAGACATCTGATGGCGAGCCGGCTGGTTTAGCAAGTGTCGATTGTAGCGTTGTTTCTGAAGAGCAGACAGCTAGAAATAACGCGGAGGATAAGCCAGTTGAGCCGCCTGGAATTTTGAGCAATGTACTTCCGAGTATTATTGCCGAGTCGGGGAGCGTTCCGTGCAGTCCCGAAAGAAAAAGGCGCCAGCGAAAACTTCGGGGAAAGGGGAAAGGTCCAAGTTGCCTCGAGCGGAGACTGGAAACCCCGAAAAAGTTGTCTAAAAGTCAAAAGTTGCGGGTCTCGCACAAATCGAGATTAGGCATAAACCGTGTCGCGAGGGCCAGGAAAAAGAGACGCCGAAGTGGTCGCCTGGTTTCATCATCTTTGGTGAAGGCTAAACGGTGGAGCAAAGCGAGGTGGTGCGTACGCGACTGTAACGACAAGGGTCCTCCCCCAAGTTTGCGAGAGAGTGACCGCTGCTCTGGGCGGCCCACAATGAGGAAGCTTAGGCGTCCGGGTGCGTCTTTGTCGGAGTTCGGAGCCCGCGGAACAAAGGTCACCGCCACTGTGTGCTTCGGACAGGTTGGCTTTTTGTCCCTCCGTCGCGATCCGGCCCATCGACAACTGTGGTATGCGCGTCCCCCCAGAGCACGTCTGAAAGGGTGCCGCATTAAATTACGCAGTGTCACGAAGGATACTAAGAATTTGTCTTGTATCCAGTTTTATTATTGTTTTGTTTAGCTGTCTAACGTTTGCATGTCTGCCGATGAGCAAGGACTGTGTCGATTTTTGAAAGTTTTATTTTCCTCCTCATCTTAACTGCAGACATTGAGATATTTGCTAAACTGCTTGTTTGCTTACATTTTGCAAAAGCTAGCACCCGAGTAGAAAGTTTTGCGCTGATTTTAACAGAGAAGTAGGCTGAAGGTAAAAGCCTTTGTTTAAACCTTCTGTTCTTGCAGTGAAGTGTAGGTTTTGTTTCTCTGTTTGTTTTATGTTTTACGCGCAAGTTTATCTTAACAGAGAAGTAGGCTGAAGATAAAAAGCCTCTGTTTAAACCTTATGTTTTTTGCAGTGTAGTGTAGGTTTTTGCTTTTGTTGATTTATTTTATCCGCATAATGTTCGGACAGTGTAAGGCTACCAAGAATTTCTCTTGTATCCAGTTTTGAATTGTTTTGCTTTTAATGTTCGTGTGTCTGCAGATGAGCAAGGAATATGTCGATTTTTGTAACTTTTATTTTCTTCCTCATGATAACTGCAGACATTAAGATACTTGTTGACTGAGTGTTTGCTTACATTTAGCGAAACCTAACACCCGAGTAGAGGGTTTTGCGCGAGTTGATTTTTCACAGAGAAGTAGGCTGAGGGTAAAAGCCTCTGTATAAACCTTGCGTAAATTGCAGCACACTTGTTAGTATGCGCATCAGTGTAGTGTAGCTTTTTGTTTCTCTGTTTCAATTATTTTCTTACGCGCCAGATTGATTTTGAGTTTTACTTATACTGTGAGAGGCGTAATTCATTAACTACCTCCTTTCGTTTTGTTTCGTCCGTAGCACCTGCGTGCCTTGAACGCTGTGAATCTCTCTGGGAAATGATACAAAATGTTAGGCTGTTGATTTGCTTCGCACGTAGTAGGTCTGAGTTTGTTATGGCTTCGTTATCTGATTCTTGATTTTCACGAGTGAGCGCACCAATTGTAAATTTCTAGGGAGTTTTACCATAACTGTAACCTGGCATTTCTCGAGGTCAGTTGAGTGCTCTATGTTTGTTGTGCCTCGGGTCTTGCGTGGTTCGTTTCTGGCGTTTGCTGGCCATGGCTCTGGTCCAGAGATTGGTGCAGCCTGCGTCAACGTCTACAAGGGAGCAGATCTACGGTCTCTGCGGAGTGCTTTGGTGCTGCAACCCCTTCGAGACCTCCTGTGACGGTGGACGGGCTGTTATGATCGGCCTGCCTGGCTTGGCGCCGCTTTGACGCATGAGACGTTGCGGCTAAGACTACCCTGATTTCTTCCGGGTCAGCGGTTCCAGAGATGCACCAAGAGCGGCGACAACACGAAGGTCGTTCGTCTAATATTCTCAGGTTGTCTGCGCCCCTCGTAAAACCCTTTGGGCACGCCTGACCGACTGACAGATTAGGAAGAGTTGTTGGCCGTCGAGGCGGCTTGCTTTGTCGTCAAGGTGCCCCGGACAAAGGGCCCAGCGTCTGGAAACCGTCTGCGGATGCATTTCCCACGTTCTCCGTGGCGCCTTGTTGCCGCTGTTTCCACAATTCGTGGTCTACCTGGCGCCGCATACCCATCCCTGCAACAGACTACGAAATTGACTTCCACGTAAGACTCAACGTCTTCGTGCTGTGCCGTGTAGTGCGCGGTGGGCAGTGTTTTTCCCTCGCCATGGGACGAACTGGGCGTGCCTCTTTCTCCTTTCGTGGGTTGGGAAGGAGGCGGCGTTTCACCTTTCCTTTTTGGGGGCGAAGGTGAAGATGGAAATTTTCATTGGACTGTCCTGGTCTCCATTGTTTTTCCTACAGGGAACCCTGGGAAGGCCAGGGCATAAAATGCGAGCGCCGATGCGCTCCCGACGAGCTCTCACAAGTTTTCTCAAGCTGTCACAAGCTACGAGAAGCTCCCCTCGAGAGCTTCCATGATGCTAACCCCATCATGTAGCAACACGCTACCTGTAAATATGTAATAAACGTTACTGTTAACAGCTCCGGGCTCCTCTCCTCGACATCTCCCCGGGACTCTGGCTGGCTCCGGTCCTCTGGGCAGACCCCCGACTACATCAGTATCTACCCACTGGCGCATCCAGGGAAGTAGATACGTTATTAGAGCGAAATCTGCCTCTTTCATTTTCTTGTGCTGCCCTCTGCCGTTTTGGTAGGGGCTGGGACAACCGATATTGCCAGAAGCAAAGCCTCCGAGATCATGAGACGTTTCGCGACTTTTCCGCTAGGGGAGAGCGCATGCGCGGGGGCGCCGTGAAAAAGGCGGATTGGCCGGAAAGTGCGTGTGTGTGTATGTGTCGAAAATCCGAAAGCCGTTGAATTTGGTTGAATTTCATTACGACACAACAATTACTAGAAGCCGTTTTTTCTATATTGCAAAACTGGGATATGGTTCTTCGCATGAAGAACTTCAATTCTCCCATTTGACATAACCGCCTAACTCAACTAACTGAAAGTTAACTTAACTTCCTTAATTACTGTCCCAAATCATGTATTTAACCATCTAGATGCCTGCCGCTACAAAAAAAAAAGCAATTCTGAAGGCAGCGAGCAAATATTGCATTTTCCTGATTTTTGAGGGTTTTCGACATATTTCTTGAAATACCCGGTATGTACACGCACGCATACAAACACCCGCAAGAACGTTCATAAAGCGGTATTCACACGGGCGACAAATCCTCGGGGGATAAAGGCGGAGCCTATAATCGCGGACAACTTTTCTTGGCAATGAAGGAAAGGCTACGGGGGCGGAGCTACTGCACATGTACTGCTCCGCCAAGTAGTCCGGTTCGGCGCGCGTTTCGAACTTAGTTTTGGTTTGTGAACCTTCCGTATCTCCCGTGACGGCCGTTTGGTTATTCGAGCGGCCGTCACATGCTTAGACAGCCATTTGTTAGTGAAATTCGTCACAAGCTCCTTCGGCGAGTCACCGGAAAAGCTGGAGGGCGACGAGGGCTCACCCGAAGATGAAGACGCCATTTTGACTGAGGGGTGCGTAAAAGGTGCGACGTTTTCACATGCGCAAAAACGCGAAATCAAACAGCATAAAGTAAAACAAATATAAATAACTCCTTTGCGCGCGCTGACCTTCTTTTCAAACAGCGTCCCGTAGGAAATAAAGTAATGCTTTTTTTTTCATTCTCACGCAGAAAACACGGACGCAATTGCGGGACTATATTCTTCAGCGGTAACACACGCGTAGTTCGGCTCTGTAGCCTTCCGCTATATCGCCCCCCCCCCCCCCCCCCCCCCCCGGCTGGTTGAGGTGTCCTCACTTGAGAGTAGAGTGTACTACACTCTACTTGAGAGACAGTTATCGTGCACTCCACACCCAATTTTCATTTCCTTCTTCCTTTTAAGAATCACCCCCCCCCCCCCTTTCATGTGAATACCCCTTTAGACGCGCTATCCGAAGGTTGTAGGTTCGGTCCCTACCAGCGGCAAGTTGTCTTTGCGCCCACTTTAATTTGTCTACATTTGTATCATAATTGGCGATTTGCAAAAATCCGCAAGACGACTTTCCTGCAAGCTTTAATTTTTCTTTTTTTTTTCAACCAAGCACACTCGCTCACAGACTGCTTCCCCCGCTCGTTGTGTTTTTGCCGATCCCAGTTGCAGTGAAAGCGCGTTCCCTAAAGTCCCTAGATTTTTCCCTCTTTTTTAAAAAAATCTAGGGACTTTAGCGTTCCCCGAAGGACAGGTTCCTCGTTCACCAAGCGCAGGCTGAGAGGCAACAATGAGGCGTGACAATCGAATAGTAATTTCTGAAAAGCATTTGGGGTGCCCCTGTACCTTCACTGCAAGTGGGAACGGCTAAAGCGCAACGAGCGCGAAAAGGAGTCTGTGAACGACAGTGCCTGGTTGAAAAAGAGAAAAAAAATGAAACTTGCAGATTTTTGCAAATCGTGAATTATCGCGTTACAGTTAAAATACTACAAACAATGTCCCTACACTTTCCTCGGTTTCATTGGTCTGTGCAGAACTCGTCTTAGTGACAGCAGCATTTCGGGCAAGCTTGGTAATTCATAACTTCAGAACGACTGCGCAAACGAAAAAAAAAAAAACACGGACGACAAAGAAGGCACACCCAGCGCAAACTTTCAACTAAATTTATTGTGCCATTTGATCTGTTTACATACTGACAAAGTATACACCACGCATGCACGCAATAAGGAGTACACATGCGTGTACAATGAATACGACAAACAGTTATGATTTGCAAGATACCGCCGCCAAGAAGGCAAGCTCTTTGTCGGTGAGGGCCAGTGATGGTGAACTAACACACTTATCACCTAACTTCACTATCGCCTCGGCCTCTGTGACTTCGCTAATTAACTGCGTTCTGCCACGGGAAACAATCGTGCAAAGATTAAAGGAAGGTAGACAGCCACAATCTCGACAATGAATCGTCAAAAAAAAACACCAGTGCCACTTCTTACATTATTGCGGTGTTCACGTAGCCGGTCGTTGAGGCATCGCCCGGTTGGCCCAATGTGTTGCTTCCCACACGAATGTGGGAGGCTGTGCACCACACGTTCGGCACACTCAACGAGCTTGTTTCGGTGCCGCTTAGTGCACTTCTCTGGCGGGACAGCATTTGGATGCGTCAGCTTGCATAGCTTTCCGAGTCTGTTGGGAGCCGAGAACAACACCTTCACGTTAGCCTTCTGGGCTATCTTCTTCAAGTTATGGGATATCCGGTGCATGTAGGGTAGGGGCGCTCGCCGGAAGCACCATCAGCTACTGGCTCTTGCGTGTTTGGGATATCCTGCCGGGTACAAACGATCAGTTTGTTGCTCAAAACTTAAGCTCACCACGTGGCAGCAACTCGGGGCGTTCTTGAAGCACGAACTGACAAAGACCCGCTTAACAAGCTTGGAATGTGCGGATATATACGGCAAAAGTGGTTTATTGGCTCCCGGCTCGTATGACCAACGCGTATGCCAACACCTGAAACACACCTGTGCCAGCACCGACCCGCTTTCAGGATTTGGTCGTACGACCAACACCTGAAAGCTTAGGCTAAGATCAAGGAAGCGAATAGAACCTTCCACCGGCAGCTCGAGTGTAACTTGAAGGGGATCAAGGCACTTTTGAATCGTGTCTAACGCTTTACTTGCTTCTAAAACAAAACGATCTGATGGGCAGTCAATAAAAATAAGGAAAATTGTCGACGTATGTACAGTACGGTCCACTCTTAGAGGGAACACGCGAGCGCGCGGCCGGCGGTCCGCGGAGCGCTAACTGCTGGCGAGATTTGGAAACGTGGAGCATGCGCATAGAATAACAAGGGCGGTTCGTGCCCGCGTCGTCTGCTACTTCTCCGCCCCCGCACTCGGCGCGCGCTAGCGCCTTTGTATATTTATATGGTTGGAAAGACAAGCTTGCTATGCTCGCTGCATCAACCATCAGATTTCCTGTCTTATCAAAAGCGGCTGGCTGGTTCGAAAAGTATGTGGAAAGCTACGATTAACTTTTTTGATAAGCGCTGACACTAGGTTACGCAAGTGCTGGCTTCGTTATTGCTTTCACAGAATTCCACAGCTGGGGGCGCATTTCCTTGCTGATCGCATTTTTGGCTGTGCTAGTTTCTTAAAAGTGGCATGGCCAGGGTACCTGAGGACGAAAGGCTTCGCATAGTCGAGCTCTACACTAAGAATACAGCCAGCGCGCCGGCGCTGCCATGGTGAAGAGGCCACTTAAGACCGTGAATAGAATTATCCAGGCCTTCAGAGATGGAAAATAGGATCAAGGACGCCCCTCGGAAACCAAGGCCACGAGTGACAACTCAGGAAGACGATATGAATATCGTTGCATATGTTGCTGACAACCCTCGAGCTTCAGTTAGTGAAATACGCCAGTGTTTTCAACTGACGCTTCAAAAACAACTGTGAAGCGACGGCTGGCTGAAGCAGGACTGAAGAGCAGGATGGCAGTGCAAAAACCGCTACTGACGAACGTGAACAAGTCAAAGCGCCTGTCGTTTACCCAGCGGCATGAAGCGTGGTCCCCTGACGAGTGGGCCGAGTGGTCTTCAGCGACGAGTGCACGTTCACGACCAAATGGGATCAGAGGGCCCGTGTCTGGCGTCCAGATAGAACTCGGTATGCTCGAATTCTCTTAAATCTTCTCTAGTTCCCGAACGTTGCCTACAACTTCCATGGGAAAGCAAACTGTAAATTTGAGTTTTAACGCACCCAAGCGCCGCGACCGGAACTCGTTTAGAAATTATACGCTACTTATCATACGCCCATTTTGCCACATGCGTGGGTTGGAAAACATGTTTGCACCAGAAATATCAGGTATCTGCGGCCGAGAATGAAACCCTGAATTTCGTATTAATAATCTTAATATTATCCGGGGTTTAACGTCCCAAAACCACGACATGATTACGAGTGACGCCATAGGGTGGGCTCCGGGAATTTGGACCACCTGAGGTTCTTTAAATGCACCTAAATTAAGTATCCGGGCCTCAGCATTTTCGCCGTAATAATAATGTTAAGTTTGCTGTTTCGGCTCGTAGTTCCTTCCGTTATAACATGATTGGCATTGCAAGACAAGAGTGCTGCACAATACAGCCTTCTACAACTTTTTTTTTCGTTCGTGTTTGTTACATATAGGTTCAGGCCTGAATTTGTTCAGCGAGTAGCGCAAGCGGACGGACTGTGGTGAGCGTTTGGGGCTGCATCACCCGTGACGGCCTCGGACCCCTCGTGCGCATACAAGGGGCCTTCACAGCGGACAAATACAGAAATATTCTGGACACCGTCGGCCTCCCGCACATCACCAGTCACATCACACCGCAGCATGACTGCATTTTTCAGCACGACCGCTCGCCGGTGCACACCGCCAAAAAGGTCGATCGCCTACTACAGCAGCGCGGAGTGACTGTGCTCATGTGGCCCCCACAGTCCCCTGATTTGAATATAATAGAAAATGTGTGGGGAAGGATGAAGACGTCTCTTTCCCGTCTAGTCTTCATGGAAAATCTGCGGATGACCTCTGGGCTGCGGTTAACGAAGAGTGGGAGCGGCTCAAGTGCGACTCATCCTTCACAGAAGCACTGTACAGGTCTCTGCCTGAAAGGATGAAGGCCGTAGTCGACGCTGAAGGTGACGTCACCCGTTACTGAACGAAGTCTAGGGCACGCTATTGGAGCACGAAGTGACTTAGGTTCATATGAGAATGGAAGACCCAGGATCCACCACACATTTCTCTAGACACCCCAAAACGATGAAACCAAAAGCCCGAGTGCTAAACAGCCTATTATTTTTTTTTTGCGATTACCAGCGTAATCATCGGCATTACGAGTGTAATTTTTTTTTCAATGCCTGGTATGTCGCGCTTGGTCCTACTTTGCTTGCACAGATCTGCATTTATTTCGCGTTTCACAGGGCAGAGACATGTTTCATTAGCTTTGCATTTTTAAAATGTTTCGAGGCTATAGATCTGGCCTGGCTCACCTATACTCTGTCACACAAATACGACGAATAAATTTTGTCTTCTTTGTTTACTCCACGTCGTTCCACGCACACCATTTTTCATCGCGCGTGTTGGTGAAACGCAATAATTTTCGTAAAAGTGCACGTCATCGCATATTCTGGCGATGTTGCCTTAACGATTAAAAAAATCACGAGAGTTATAACTAACATTTCCTGGGGTATTTCAAGCCACAACAAGGATATCATTCGGTGTCACGCCGTATTGGGAGACTTCGAACTAGTTTCAATCGCAAGTGTTTCCTTAACGTGCTTCTAAATACTATAAGCACATGGCTTTTCTTTGCATTTCGCCCGTAATCGAAATTCAGCCGCTGTGGCCATCAATGGAATCGCGTCAAAGCTGCCGAGAAACCACAGCAATAAACGAACGGTACTTTTTTTTTTGTTCTGCGCGCTGATTACCCGACGAGCCGCAGGGAGAGCACAGGGGCATGAATCGCGCCGCAGAAAAACGAACGCGCTATCCAGCGCACGGCAAGCGCAGGGGCGGTAAGTAGCAGACGAACGGCGGCAAGCACCGCCCTTGCGCCTTTATGCGCATGCTCCAGGTTTCCAAATCTCGCCAGCAGTTGGCGCTCCGCGTACCGCCGGCCGCGCGCTCGCGTGTTCCCTCTAAAAGTGGACCGTACTGTACCTAAATATCATAAAAACCGCGGTCCCTTGCACTTGAAGTAAAATGTCACGATCTAAACGGGATAAAAGCAAGTCGCTAAGAATGGGAGCGAGGCAGTAGCCAATACAAACACCGCTCTTCTGAAAAAAGTATTGGCGATCCCAAGCAATAGAAGTGGACTTCAGATACAACTCTAAAAGGTTAAAAAAAATTAATGCACGAAATTCTTGCCTCGCCTCGGAAGGAGGCATCGCCAAACTCATCAATGCAACGCTCAATACAGGAGACTACGCTCCCATGTGTTAAAGAATAATACAAGTCCTTAATGTCGATGGAAAACGCCTGGAAGCCGCGCTTCAAGAAGTCTATCACTGTGTTTGAGCTTTTAACAAGATATGTGTCACTGACAGGTAAAAGACCCAGCTTATCTTGTAGATACACGGTCAAAGGCTTTTCCGAGCATAATTCTCTGAAATAATCACCCGTAACGGGACAGCGAGCTTGTGCGTTTTGGCACTGAAGAACACTTCAAGGTGATCCACCGTGGCCGACATCTTGAGGTACCAGCTGGTTGAGACGCTGCGTGAACTTTTGCTCGAACGTGCGGAGCAAGAAACGGTGGCGGCTCCCCACCAGATTAGTGCCGTTGCCCCCAAGCATCTTTCACACCCAAACCCTCGCGTTCCTTTATGTTCCCCCATTGGCGCGGCCAGCGACCAAAAGAAAGCGGGGAGTGCACAAAAGGACGCAGGGACCGAACGACTGAGTGTCCTCCTCTGCACTGACACACTCTAATGAGATAAAGAAGTCACGGTGGCCGCCATGTTGGGGTCCCAGTGCAGAGAACCTGCCTGTGACGTCACGTGCAAGCTCTGTATTCTCAATAGCCTCGGCCAGTTTTTGTAGATTAAGCCGTTTGCACAGGCGCTTTGCTTTCGTTTTAACCTTTGCCATCGACACATCTGTGAGGCAGTTGAAAGTAGCGTTGATAGCTTCTAAAGCCCTGTCGTTAAAATCTCCAGCACAAAAGGCAGCAAAACCTCTCTCTTTATCGGCTGGACACAGTGACTTGTCAAGAAGAACAGAAGCCACGTGATTCACCAAAATCTTCGGCTTCGGTTGATTGCACCTTTGCAGTACCTCTACCCCTTCCGAGACAATGCGGCCTACTCGTCTTCCGGGGCGAGCCTTGAGACATCTGGAACGTAGGGCATTAGTTCTCTGCGGGGTCTTTTGGATTCGACAGCGAACAGGGACAGGACCTCTCGAACCTCCTCAGGCAACACAACGGAATCTGGGAAATGAACAGGATTCTGTGGCGCCGACGGCTGCATTTCCCGGAGTATACGCAACTGCAGCTGCCACAGGTGCTCTGTCGTCCGATCTGCTTATCTTCAAAGGCTGAGAAGCGTTCAGTATGGTGGTATTGTCAAGTTCTGTCCTGTCAAGATCTTTCCTTCCATCCCCCCCCGCTGTTTTTCGCTCATACAATCTACAACATAAGCAGGGGGGGGGGGGGTACTCCACTCCCAACGAGTTACAATACCTCAAGGAATTTCGAGTACGCGCGTGCCAGGTGTATAATTCGTTCCACTCGTCTGTACGTGCCCCCACCGAGGACTTTGGCAGTAAAACTTTTACGCACACAAAACAAAATGAGTCATGCAAACAGGGACACGGGAGAAAGACACAAGTCAAACGGCGTTAGTGTTCCCTCGTCCTCTCCCGTCCATGTATACCCGTTCCAGTCATCTCAAATTTTTGTCGCACTGTCAAGTACCGTCATTGGTGCGCTAGTGAGAAAGGTTGAAAGAAACGTCCGAATTGGGCGAAATATACCGGGAGCGTAGCCCACAGGCAACTTGGTTGGAATCACCGGCAGTGGACAGAGGTGAAGGCGCAGAACGATTCTGATCAGCGCGGCAGTTCGCTACGGAAGCCAACCGGAGAAGCCATCGGTGAGCTTATCGCACTGCAAACGTCCGCGCGAGTGAGCCGAGTGCGTCCATCACCAGCCATGTCCGAGCACGACGGTAGCGGTCCACAAAGAAGATCTATGCCACTCTTGGCAAACATGGACTCGGCAAGGAGCTATTTCTCCGGGTCTAGCATAAACTACCGGATCCCGTGCACGAGCAGCGACGGTCGGCTGTGCCACATCTTCGCAGACCTTCCCCTGTGGAACGAGTTCTTCTGGCAGGTGGGACTCGAGCTGAGGGAGCTTACTCCGGGCCAACTGTCTCTCGCCGATGTGCGCACTCCTTCTGGGAAGCACGCCTACGTCCCGTACGTTACGCTGGAAACTGTGCACGAGGCCCAAACGCTCCTGCACCACCTTTTAACACTTCACCGCTGCGTGGTCTCGGTGGAATTGAACGGCTACGTGTTCGCGGGCTACATTCAACTCGTGTGCGACTCCTTGTGCGCAAGCCCGAACCTCCGAAAGCTCACGTTGTGCCTTCCGCAGCTGACACCGCAGACGTCCCACAGCTTCGCCGCGATCCTGCCGCATCTACACCACCTGCAAGAGCTCGACGTCACGCGGGTGGTCTTAGACCGGACCGTCCTCGAGGGCCTTTCGGAGTTCTTAGCGAGCACCGGGTCTCTGACGACGCTCTTAATGGACCACGTGCCTAACCAAAGCCAAGAAGCGGCACTTGTGCTCCTGCAGCTCCACCGGAACGCGACGATCAAGACGCTGTCACTCTGCTCCTGTATGGTGGGTCCTCCCTCGTCCCCGTGCGGCATCCTTTTCGCCAAGTACATGCGCAAAAACAAAACGCTACACACCCTGAGCGTGGTGTCGTGCCACGGGTACGCTTTTGAGGAAATTCCTCACCTTGTGAAGGCAATAATAAATAGCAACGCTCTCTCCGTGCTGAACCTGCTCAACTTCTGGGTGGACGCCCGAAGCATGGATTACATCGCCCGGCTACTCCGCGGGTGCAAGGTGCTGACAAGTTTCAACACCATTGGTTGTTTGTGGTACGAATCCGCGCCGGAGCACGGAGCCGGCATGAACAGCACGGAGAACTACGGCAGCGTCACTCCCCGCATCGATCCCTGGCTGGCGGCTCTCCGTGGAAACAACACACTGGACCAGATCACCCTGGATCTGTCGTGGTTCAACCGGGAGGAGTGCTGGGCCTTGCTAAAGGCGCTCGCGTTACACGCCTCCATAAAGAAGGTCATCGTGACGCGAATTCGATGCGAGGACGCGGAAGAGGTGTGCCGAGCCATCAGGGGATCCGGCATCCTACAACGCCTCACCTTTCGCGAAAGCCATGCCACGCATGATCCGGTCGTAACTATCTCGAAGTGCAAGGAGCTGTCCTTCGTCTGCCTCGACTCGACCGTGTACGACGACTTGAACCCGCTGCGCACCACCCTGTGCCTTCTGCGCTCGAGCAGTCACGTGTCGTCGCTTTGCCTGACGGTGGGCCTGCTGAACAGCGAAGTGAGCACCCTGATGGCGAAGTGCATCTCGAGCACGAAGGTGCTGAGGCGTCTATGGTTGTTCTTCTCGGGCACCGACACCGGGAACGCTGTCGACCGGCCCGAGCGTGCGCTGTTTCGAGCGCTGTCCGTCAACAAGAGCATCCGCAGCTTGTTCATAAAAGGACCGTGTTTCGACGAGACGGAGACTGGGGTGCTGGCGGATACGTTGACGTCCGGCCGGACGGTTTCCACCTTGTCCTTCTGCCCGGAAGACTTCAGGTCGGCCCTCTCGCTGGTCCAGCAGCTGTTGTCGCGCGACTTCTCGGCGAACTATGCGCTCACTGATATGCGCCTGACCAGCTGTGATGAGTTGGGCGGCGACTGGTTCGCCATCTCGAACGTCGTGCGTCGCAACGACTCCCTGGTGAAGCGCGCGACGCAATTCGTCGAGGGAACTTCGAGCCACAAGTACTGCGCCGCGGCACTGGAACTGGTGCCCTTCAACTCCACGCTCGTGGCGGCAGTCGAGAGATCCGCATCCGTCGACACAAACGAGGCCGTGCTACAGATCCAGAGAAGGCTCAAGAGCTTCTCCGAAATGGATGACTTCATGCGCATGGCGGGTGTCGTCAAAGAGAGTGTAGCTTGCTACGAACGCGACGACTGTCAGACGCAGCTTGTGGACCTCAATCGGGACTGCTGGCTACACTTGAGGCAGTTTCTGAAGTTGAGCAACATCCTGGATGAGGAGCCCGTGCGCCTTTAGTTCCCACTGCCCGGCCGAGGCTCGTGCGGTCTCAAACACATTCCTGTTTTCGCTCCACACAAATGCTGAAGTTGGCCTCGTGTGTATATAACACTTTCTGTTTACTCTTGCTGGAGCTTGTGATATGCCATGTTTTTGTTTTCGCATTTGTGGACTATCCAAACGTCGTGTAGCATCGATGAAACTTTTTACTGGGCAAGTTGGTTCGTACTTGCAAGAGAAAAAAAAAATGGTTGCGCGCGAACGAAAGGATGCAGACACGGACGAGCGCGAACTTTCAGCTGAGAGTTTGCGCTCGTCCGTGTCTTCTGCAGAGGCGCCGCCCAGTTGACCGAAGCGCGGCAGCCGATTGCCTACGCGGCTAAATAAATAGTCTAAAGTAGAGTCCGACTATGTTGTGTGCGCAACCATTTTCCGTTGCACGTCGTAAGCATAGCGTGGTCAGCGAGCTAAGCTAAGTAAGTTTGGATTGTCCACGAATGATTACAAATGGCGTTATGTTATCGAGCTGTCAGGCGTCTGACCGCTTTCAAATCAATTTCAATGTTTTTCACTTTATGTGCAATAACGACGACTAACACTCATTAACGGGTTTCAAGTTAGCGCAGCTGTTCTTTTTTTATCACTTTTATTTTAAACGTATTTGTGACGCAAGATTTTCGCACAAAAGAAGGTTACTTCTTTTTACACGAGTTCTCGGCTGATTGTTACGCGCACTAAGGAGAAGCGCGATTTCCGAGTAGTGCGAGATTCCACGAGTGTGCTATCTGTTCTGTTTTTCATATAGCAAAATGAAACCCCGCTTTTCGTTTTACGCATGCCGACCCACGTGTCCACCTTTCTAATGTTCGGAAACTCGTAACGTCTTAGTACACCTGCATTGCTTTTCTTGGCTTCCATTGAAATGATCCACCCGAATATTTCTCTTCCAAATCTGATGACAATTAACTTCATGGTATTTTACTTCTTGTATATAGCTGTTTCGTCCCTGAATTTTGGCTGGCGCGTTTCGCTCCCCTTCTTTTTTATATCATTTACGCTTCTGCTTTGTCTCATTCTACACTTTTCTTAGATCATGACGTACTGGTATTTGTTTGAAATTGTATAATGTGGTTTTGTTGCTCCTCTGTATTTGTTTCGCTGAATCAGTTTCTCTGGTGTCACCTTGTAATCCAGGTTTGTCAATGCCTTCCAAGCCAAGGGATATTCTTATAAAAAAACTTGTGTTTTCTCTTAACTTTCTTTTGTCAGATGATCGCTTTTCATGTAAAATAAAAAAGTATCACACGTGACATTGCACCGTACTTTGTCTGAATAGAATGTCCATTTACCGTTTCACAGTTAACCCTCCGCTCTTAAAGGGAGACTAAAGTGAAACAATACATTAGTTTAGGCTGATAAATCATACTCTGAGAACTCTGGGGTCGTTAATTTCACCGCCATAGGCTTATTAATAGATGGAAAATAAGTGTCAAAGGCTTCACTTTTAAACGTCCCGCCGAAACCTCCCATGGTGACGTCACGGATTTCAAAGTATTTTTCTTCGTAGTTTGTCCACATTGGCTCAACGAAATTTCCTGAAACTTGGTATGTTAAGTTCCTGGCTCCCTAAGAAGGCAATGTACTTGATTTTCACCCATTAGGAACTACGCAGGCCCTAGCATATACGATTCCAAAATCTACGACGTCACGGCGACGGGTGCGCAAACTTCAAGGTGGCGTCGCCAGCTGCATTTTGTTTTTGCGCGTTCTCTCGCTTACCAAGCGTCTTCGCGCAACAAGCGTGGGGTTTTTCGTATTGCGAAATAGTAATTTACTAATATGCGAAAAAACGATTTTTTTGCTCTTTCACGTCCCTTTAATAACAAGGTTAGCACTTAGGTAGTAAATGCAAGCGTTTACTACTTCCCTGTGTATTCGATTAGATTCTTAGGCTGTATTTACTGCACAAAAGCTGGTAAGCTTAGTAAGCGCCGTTCCAACCCAGAACGGCATGGCGTAAAATGCCGAGCAAGCGCCCCCCCCCCTCCCCCTTCGATGAAGGATAATCCTACCTGATTTGGAGGGGGGGGGGGCGCTTGCTCGGTCCCGGGCCGAAATTCAAGATGGCGGCGGGAGAGCCGCTAAAAATAAAAAATGTCCATCCACGTTTCTAATTAAATGCTTTATTTATTTACTGTTTTTATTCCCCCTCGTCACTGTGAAACCATTGAAGCAGCGACCGATTTGACCAATATACGACCGCCACATGACAACGGAATTTCATAAGCAACATTAGATACGCATTCAGTGTACTCATCCTTGTGGTTCTTTTTACACAAGCGATGCTCGTCTTGAAAAAACAAAAAAAATTGGCCGCAGGGGAGGAGGGGGGCTTGCTCGGTCACTGGCGCTTATTTCAGGTCTCCGGAAAACGGGAGGGGGCCGCTTGCTCGGCATTTTACGGTAGGTACACAAGACACTTCTGTGTTGCAAGAGATTAAAATATCCATGGACAGTGAATGTCACCGGAGCTAAGTGGACGAGCGGACACTTGACTGCAGTGAACGTTGGACAATCGGACATGTCTTCGTGGAGGCTGCGAATGGAGCAACGTTTCGACAATAAGTCCATTGTCGAAACGTCGGCTCTAGCGACATTCGCTGGACAAGGACACTTTCGTATTTCCAAGCCTTCTCTGTCTTAATCTGAATTAATTGTAAATTCCACGCTGCGTGCTGCGCTATAATGTTTGGCTCACATGTTCTCAGGGGCCTCGACTACCGATCGGCAGCGTTTTCTGACCATGCTGAAGAAGTGTTGCGGGAACCTTTAATGTAGGTAGCAATAACTTCACCTTTTCTTTTTCGTAATAAGTACTACACTTTCTTGCGCATATTCGGGTTAGCGTAAATTATATATTTTTTTTCTTTTTTTGCTCCTAGTCGAAAGAGTGTTTCTTGGGCGTGGTTATTATTATTATTACTCTTATATTACTATCCTTGTTAACTTGTGAACCACACGTTTTGTTCAAAAATGTTTGGTATTAGAGGCGCAGTACACTGTTTATACTCATCGTCTTTGTATTCGCAACGTCGCCTGGAGAGCCCTCTGGATGTGTAATGTGTCGCGTTTCTTCAATGCGTGTGCCTTCTGAAGGAAGCGAAAGAGAAGCGCAGAACAGATAAAGGGAGAGAAGGAAAGAGACAGGAACAGAGAGGGAAAGGACCATGCTAATTAAGACCGTGCTCATTTCGACCACGCCAATTAAAGCCGTACTAATTAAGGCCTTGCTAATAAGCTAGGTCGGCCACAAGGTTCGCCGTTAGTCCAGCCTTCAACCACTATAGTGTAAGCTGTCCACGGTTTTTTTTTTTTTAATATCACTAATACACACAGGACGCTACCTTCACTACCTGCCATCAGCTTTCCGTGGTTGTCGACTCGTTGAGTGAGTTTGCCGACAAATGGCCTGGAGCAGTTTGAAGTGTTCTCGCCTGAAAAGCGGAGTAGGCGGTGTACGAAGAGAGTCGCGTGACTTTTAAAAGTCACATTCTCCGTGTTTGTTTTAATTTTGCTTCAGCCGGCGAGCGCGGCGGCAATTGTAGTAATTACGTTTAGTTTGAAACCACTGATGTTGGCCATATTGGCGCCGCTTATGTACGAGCAGCGACGATGACGGCTACGAAGTGCACGCAGCTATGCTTACTGGATACGTCGTTGCACAAACGTAGTACCTAAGTGCAAACGTGGGTAATGGCGGACATGCGAACGACATATTCCACGCGTATTCTGCCGCTGTCCCGCAGAGAATAGCGGGTCTTCGAATGTTCTGATCACATGGTACATTTTTTATCCTCACTCGTCACCCTCTCAACTGCTCTCCGAATGCGTTCCACATTCCAATGGCAAATCGAGTGGCCCTGCTTTCAGTGAACGGCTACACAAAGGCGTTTATTTGCCGAGCCCGCCGCAGGAGAAAAGAGGGACAAAACAGGACGCGCGCGTCCCCCCAGGCACACCTTTTCAACGGAGAGAAAGACAAACGCTGACGTCACAGCCTCGGCAGTGCATCTTTCGGGGGATCACGCATATTAACAACAGCCCAGAGCGGATTATGGCGACGACCAGGAAGCTTTAATGGGCTGGATCGCATTCGACAGGCACTCCCACGATAATGTCAGGACATCTATCACTGTCATTAAAGTGAAAAGTACACAATCGCTGCGTACTGCCAGTTCTAGCATGCGGGGGACGGTGTGTCACAAACGTCTGGAATTCTCGCTCGCGCGCCGCTTCGCCGAATGAAGGGCGCCGTGGTGTCGCGAGAGAATCTTCCGGCAACTGGCTTTGAGAGATTGTGCCTACGGGTTTTTTTGCGCAGCTGTGGTAAAAAGGCACGTAGGGGGGGGGGGGGGTGCACCTCTGGAATAAGTACGCCGCGAAAGAATTGGGCTGTTTCGGCAGCGGCAGTTGAAGAGCGCGGTCATCGGTGTTGGGGGTTTCGCGTCGGCAGCGCGCGCGGAGTAGTGCAATGGTTCTGAAACAGGTGTCCGCGAAGCCCATCCTGAAAACAAAAAAAAACGCGCCTTTTTTTGAAGAGCAAGCATGACTAGAAACAGGTTCAATGTGGCTGCAAACCGCACAACTCCTTGATTGACAAGCTGTTGAGACCGAATTGGCATGTAGGCTCGTGGCCAAACGTACCCATGGGTGTACACCTGTACCCAGGTGTACACGCAGGTGCACACGACCGGCAGGCCACGCCGCCGGTACTGCACGTTCCAAATTCCATATTTGGTTTCCCTTACCGATCACATTCTTCCACAGGTTGAGATTTTTGTGTTTCTCGCGAATAAATAATCGCGAGGTTACTTTTACAGATTAAAACTATAATTATGGGTGATATAGATAAATTAATGGACTCATCCCTGAACTCTGCGTTATTCACCTTCTTTTCGTGGTTTCAGTTACGAATGTATTATTATGTTCAGTTCTTGGCGGCTGCAGCGTTGTCATCGATCATGCATTGTCTAATATGGTTATCTGCAATCTCATATAGCAGTCCTTGGCAAATTGACATTTACTGACCACTTCCCGTCTCTGTGAGCGCCACATATCTGCCCAATGTATTGTTCCAACATTTACACCAACCTGACTTTCGATAACAGATCATTCTTAGAAGCTGTATCTAATCGACCTTTGGATGGATGGGATGGATGGATGCTATGAAGCGTCCCCTTAAATACGGGGGGCGGTGACATGTCTGCCACCAGGCTCGAAGAAAAAAAAAAAAAGAAAAAAAAAAGCTTCCTTGTTTCATGTTTGCCTAATACATTATCACATTGATTAATCTATGTTATTATACCAAAAAAGTAGAGCCGCCCCTAGTGGCGTAAGCCGAAAGCAAGTTCGGTGGCCTTTCCGGTCCGACGCGACAGCGTGGGAACTTGTGCGTCTTTTGCACCCATGGCCTCCGAGATTGCACGCCAGCGGTTTCGGAAGTCCATGCGCCTCCGAAAATGTTTCGGGCGGTCGCTGGCGCCCGTCGAAGTTATTTCCGGTGCGCATGCGCAGAAGGCGCCCTTAAAAAAAGTCCATTCGGACTGGTTTGCTGTTCTTGACACCATGATCCGCAGGTAGCCTTCTCGCAAATTGCAATAAAGTTAATTGCTATCGCATTATCATTCCTGGTCTCATATTCAATTTCTCGTGTTCTCTTCAGAGCACCCGTTTCTCATCTGTCGCATTCTGTAACAGCTGTTTTGTCAATTACTAATGTGTAACCCACATTAGTTGCTATACTAACGGTGTCCTATCATTTATTGTTGTATGATTTAGCCTGTTTGCTTTGAAACACTATGTACTGTTGTTATCATTGTCATGGAAATGCCTCTTCCGGTGTATGTATGCCACATCATTTGTACTGTTATTTTATGTGTCACGCTTATGTATTTCTAAATTATCATCTGTACTTCGTGTCGTTTACACTGGTTATAAATGTTTTAACTTCACATCTCACGCAACGCTTCGTCAACCTGCGACCTTCGGATCCGAAAGTCGCAGGTTCCGAAGGTCGCAGGCCCGCAACTGCCAGCGGCAAGTTGTCTTTTCGTCCACTTTAACTTCTTCACAGCTACGAAGTGTCAAGAAACACTTAAAGATACACTGAAACGGTTTTGAATTCGCCAATTTATTGCAAATTCGGTATCTGCGATCTCTTATACAACATGCCCGCGAAGGTTTTTTTTCGCGATGTTCGACTAGCAAACTTTGGCCAAAGGAACGCCCGCCGGCGCGCGCGGAGCGCAGGGGAGGAGGACGGCAGAGAGAGAAACGTGGAGAGGTGACGTCATCGGCAGGGCCGTTGCGCCTGTTTGCGTCGGTTTGTTCCTTGTTTCTGCTGCGACCTGCAGCCTAGCGAAGCCTCAGTTGCGCCAGTTCGCAAGGGATTTCTTGCCACTGCACCGTCTCTTGTTTCGATTAGACATTTTTGCTGTCCGACATTCACTAGTTGTGTTTGTCAGGGGTTGAAGCGGACTCGCGATGCCGCAGTACTGCGCGGCATGTAGCTGCTACAACACTTTCGGTCCCGATGAGGTCGAATTTCATAATTTTCCTCGGGATCATAAGACGGCTGCAAAATGGGTCACTGGAGTTAAAAGAAAATACTTCAAACCTACGTGAGAGCAAGTGTGCTGTGCTCTAAGCACTTCCGTGACAGCGATGGGATTGACGATCAAGTCGGTGCGACTGAACAGCGACGCGGTAATTCCTTCTGTGTTTCCGTACCTGAGGGGGCCCTCGCACAGGACGTGAGGTGCTTCCGTGTTAACTACTTTGATATGGCTTACGATGAAATCTCGAAATCGGGTACTCCACACGAAAGTCGCATACTTATGACGCAGCTAATATACCGTTTGCATTTTAACACACTATCATTGTAGTACTGGCCAGAATTCCGGAAAAGCGACGACATTGTAAACAGAACTGCAATGCATGAGCCAAACTATCCATGCGCAATAATGAAGCGCAGTTTGGAGCACATGTCACCACAGCGGCAAAGGGCGGCTTTCGTGTGCTTTTTTTCGTTTGTTTTTTCTCTCACGATAGCACACTGACTCATCACATGCTTCTTATCCCTCTGCGAAGTGTGATACAGACTGCGTCAACAACGCTGCACTTTGAGCAGTGAAATTCACGAACAGTTGATGTTGTCGCACGATGTGCGCGCGCAGCGCGGACCCTGCCAATACGCGGCTAAAAGCGAGTGCCAATGCGGCTGTTCCTTATCGGATTTAATATCCATGGCTGAGCGTATCATTTCTATTAGTCTGCAGTGAAATTAAGCGCTAACATGCATCTTGCACGTATACCAGTCCATGTTTCCAACGCGGTTGAATGTTACCGGTTGGGACACGCTTTCTTGTGCCGCATCATCGGCGCTGCCAGCATCGTCGGTCGTCGCTCTTACAGCGGCGACCGGCTCGAACATGTAGTACGGATGTATAGTGAACTCGTTACGACTGCCAGAGCTCGCCATAACAGCAACTACACGCAGATTTCAACAACAACAACGAAAAAACACGGCATCGCCTGCTAGCATGCGCCGTCATATGTCTTCACGATACCGTAACGATGTCACGGAGCTTCGACCAATCACAGGCGGCGGTGAGACTCGTAATGGCGCCCTAGTCGCCTGTTGCTCCTTTTTGGGCAAAATAAAGTTATTTGCGTTGGTCTATGCAAATTTTCGACTTGATTTTCGAGTTTGCCACACGAAATTACTTAACGTGACACGATATCGTCGTTTTTTTTAAGTGCTTCGGTGTCCCTTTAAAAGCAGTGCAAGTATATGCTTGTTTTCAATATTATTACTAAGAGTGATGTTTCCGTCATTGCGGAAAGGTAATAAGTGCGCGGGGTTCCCCATTAAGGGGGCTGGCGGGGGGGGGGCAAGATTCACTGCCGCGCCCTCCTCCCTCCCCATGTTTATCGAATCCGAATGACTAAAGGTATGGGACAGAATTGTGGCGATTTGGGCCTGTTGGTTGTACAGAATTTGCGACCACCCCCTCCCCCCTCCAGTCCCGTGCGCACGCCTATGCACGTAAGCTCAAGCGCATCGCTCTCAACCGTGTTACACGGGCTCCCCATTCAGGATGTGGCCCACATTGAGATACCGTCGTATGCACAACCAGCAGTCTCGATTGAGGTCCACAAGCTGCGTCTGACAGTCGTCGCGTTCGCAGCAAGCTACGCTCTCTTTGACGACACCCGTCATGCGCATGAAGTCATCCAGCTCCATAATGATAATCTTGCGCACGCAACACGAATACACAAACGAAAAGTTCCCACACTATCAAATGATCTTTATTCAATAAGAAACCACAATATATACTCTCAACAGGCACTTAATGATCACTGCGCATGAGCAGACCGGCATAGTGTACACCTTTACATAAAAACCTATGAAACCTTTAACAGACACATTGCACCATCAGATCTTGTTTAGCAAGTAATTTTCGTTCTCATTCAGAGCTACAGATGGATGACTGACACACATGCCTTGAAGTCTCGAGATATGCCAGCTTCTACAATCTCGATCTCTTGTCTGATTAGGATGAGCATACAAAACACCAGTTTGGTTACACAAAGGACTACACGAATCCGAAGAACAACGCGCACAACGCGTTGCTAAATGTGCTTCCGGCCTTCCCTTCAAATTGGCCAAGTGCTCTTTTAACCTGACATTCAGGCATCGGCCAGTTTGACCGACAAAACACCGGCCACATTTGAACGGAATCGCATTTCTTTTGCACCGAGTCAACCACCCGGTGATCGGCAAGCTTGGGACGTTTATTATTGGTACCTCTAGGCCTGTCCTCGTACAGATTATTTACAGCAGGACACACGCCCCCTACTTTCTTCTTTGCCGAGAAAACTACATTGATAGCTACATTGACAGACTTGTGAATTCCTATTTGGATAAGAAAGTTTTAAAAATATTCAGGTATGTTGATTATCTTATTTATCTTATTTTGGGCTTTAACACGGAATGGGATGCGTTCACCTCAAGTGTGATGGAAACGTCCCCGTGCGGCATCATTTTCGCCAACTACAAGCGGGAAAAGAAGACGCTGCGCTGCGCACACTGAGCGTGGGGTCGTCCCACATGTATACGCTTTTGACGACGTTCCTCTCATTGTGGAGGCGATAATAAACAACAACACTAACGCCGTGCTGAACCTGTTCCACTTCTGGATGGACGTCCAAAACATGCAGTACATCGCCTGGCTACTCTGCGGGAACAATACGCTGCGCAGCTTCGACATGATTGGGTGTTTCTGGTAGGAACCCGCGCCGGAGCACGGAGCCGACACTAACCGCATGGAGAACTGTGGATGCTTCTCTAGTCGCATCCAACACTGGCTGATGGTTCTCGCTGAAAACAACACGCTGGTCCAGATCACCCTGGATCTGTCGTGGTTCAACCGGGAGGAGAGCTGGGCGTTGCTGAAGGCCCTCGTGTCACACGCCTCCATAAAGAAGGCCATCGTGCAGCGGTTTCGAAGCGAGCATGTGGCAGAGATATGTCGAGCCACTAGGAAAACCAGCATCGTGCAGCGCTTCTTTTCCGGAAACCATGCCATCAGTGACCCCGTCGTAACGCTCACGGAGTGCAAGGAGGGCGGGGGTCGTCACCTTCGACTCGACCGTATCCGACGAGTTGGACCCTCTGCGCACCACCCCGTCCCTGCTGCGCTCGTCCAATAACGTGTCGTCGCTGTGCCTGACTGCGGGCCTGTTGAACACCGAGGTGAGCACCCTGGTTGCGCACTACATCTCGAGAACGACGGCACTGGGGCGTCTAGAGTTGTCCTTCTTGGGCGCCGACACCGGGAACGCCGTCGACCGGCCCGAGCGCGCGCCGATGCGAGCGCTGTCCGTCAACAAATGGCATACGCAGCCTGCTCATCCGAGGCCCGTGTTTCGACGAGACGGATGCTCGGGCGCTGGCCGACACGTTGATGTCCGGCCGGACCGTTTACAGCGTGTCCTTATTCCCAGCGGACTACAGGTCGGTCCTCTCGCAGATCCACAGGCTGTCGTCGCAAAACTTCTTGACCAACTATGCGCTCACTGAAATGAGTCCTGACCAGGTGCGTGGAGTTGGGCGCCGACTGGTTCGCAGTCTCGGACGTCGTGCGTCGCAATGACTCGCCGGTGAAGCGCGCGACGCAGTTCCTCGAGGGAGCATCGAGGCTCAAGTATATATGCTGCGCTGCGGCCCTCGAACTACATTTCAACGCGGCTGTCGTGGCGACAGTGCAGAGACACGCATCCGTCGACGCAAACGAAACGTTCGCAGTCTATCAACTGGCCTTTATTCAATAAGAAACCACAATATATACCCGCTACAGGCACCTCATGATCACTGCGCATGAGCAGAACGGCAAAATGTATTCCTTTACATAAAGAACAATAAAACCTTTAACAGGACACATTGCACTATCAGATCTTGTTTAGCCAGTCCCTTTCGTTGTCATTCAGCGCTACGGATGGATGACTGACACACATGCCTTGAAGTCTAGAGATATGACAAGCTTCTACAATCTCTCGTGTTGTCTGATTGGGATGAGCATACAAAGCATCAGTTTGGTTACACAAAGACACGAACCCGAAGAACAACGCGCAAAATGCATTGCTAAATGTGTTTCCGGCCTTCCCTTCAAATTGGCCAAGTGCTCTTTTAACCTAACGTTCAGCATCAGCTGCAGTTTGACTGATATAACACCGGCCACATTTGAACGGAATCTTATAAACTAAATTTCTTTTGCACTCAACCACCCGGTGATCAGCCCGCTTGGAACATTTATTATTGATATCTCTAGGCCTGTCTTCGTACATATTATTTACAGCAGGACACACGCACCCTACTTTGTTCTTTGCCGAGTAAACTACCTTGACACCATACTCAGCCAGGGGGCAGAAACTGCCTATACCTCCCATGGGACGCGCTCTCGCATGCTGATACGCTGCGCCAGCGCCGCTTCCACCACTGGCGGCTGCCTGGCAGGGCTTAAAGGCCAACTCCGGCGATTTTTCGAAGTCGATGGATCTCAATGAAATTTGCTGGGTAGGTACGTTCCTTTGCACGTTTCCGTCATTTATGCCAAATTACAGGCTTGAGACATGCGCAGATTGTTTGCAAATGAATTTTAAAGATTGTCTGCAAACGCCCTCCTGGCTTCCCACAATTATTGGCAACATTGCGTCTGTGACGTCAGTATTGGGAAGGCGGCGGAAGTGACGCAGCCGAGGGCACCGCTAACTTCGGCGCTTCGGCCGCTACAGCGAGCGTCTGCTGTGCACAAGGCGACAGGCAGCGTTGGTTTGGCCGGCGCCTCGCTGGTCGTCCCGGCTGTCACAATTTTCATACTCCGCGCCGGCGTGACCAGCATGCCTTGCACGACTTCCGGTTCGTTCGTAACAACGTCTACGTCATACGTAGACAGTACACTCGGTTGGGTTTCGGTGTTGGGCTTTCTTTGCTTATTTAAAATTATTCTCCAATTTGCCGAGTATTTCTGCTATCGGGCCCGTAACAGGAGCTTCTCAGGAACATAAAAGCACCATTACTTTGACATGGCCAAAAAATCGCCGGAGTTGGCCTTTAAAGTCAGGGGGGGCTTGGGGGGGCCCGGCCCCCTTTTCCATTTCTTGAAGAGGGGCTGTATGTATGTGTGTATGTATGTATAGAGATAGCCGCCCTCTGAGGGCCCCCCTCCAATGAAGGGAGACTTCAAGCCCTGCTGCCGGGTATTTAATAGAAATAATTCACAAACAAAACATTTCTTTCATGACGTCACTGACGAGGTCAGCAAATAGAGGGAAAGGGCGTGAAACCGAGAGGAGGAGCGTTGCCGCGGAAGCCCTCCTTTCCCACTTCGCATGCAAGCGGAATGTGTTCATGATATCTCGCAGGTCTGCTGGCCGCTCGGGCGACGCGGCCATTCGGTAAATTTAGTTAACCATCTTTTTAATTTTGTTCGTGTGCTGTGAAGTGGACAAACTAAAGCTGACCGATTTCCCAATAAGAGAAAACTCGATCAAAAAAAGTAAAAGTCAAATCTTTTTTTGTTAATGACATGTTTCGTACTAAAAAAAAACAGAGATATGCACGTAGTGTGAAAGCGTCAATCTGCAAAAGCAACTCTAATTTACAACTGAAATATGCACACATTGAACCCAGAATATCGGAACCAATGCGAAAATTAAAATACCCACTATACGCGTCCGTAAGGTGCCACGCGCACCAGCACACATTGTAAAAGTTTGGCGGCCAGGCCACGTCGTACTTGACTCAATCACGCCTGTTATGACGGCGAACATATTTTAGATGCGAAGCATCTTATGGCGGAGTTCAATCCGGTGGTGGTGTGCGGCGTGACCACCCCTACTGCGCATGCGCGGACCCTCTCCACACACCTCTCCCACTTTCTCCCTCTCTCACTTCCCACTTCCCCTCTCCCACTTTCATCCTCTGCCCTTCCCCTCCCCTCTCTCCTCCCCTCTCCACTTCCCCTCTGAAACGCGGGCTCGACATGCCTAAACGGTGCTTCGCATCGCCTCATGGTCCCCTTTAGCGGAGATGGTGTGGTTTTTTCTTACAGAACTTAGTACAAAACAAGACAGAAGTTCAGGGTAAGATGGAGGCTTGAAGCGATGAGAAATCGTTGAAAAGGGAATGCCGCTGGAGACAATGTTTCGGCAAGTTGACTTGTCTTCGTCAGGGCAGCAGCAGTGCTTTGATGAAGAAAAGACCACTTGTCGAAACGTCGACTCTAGCGACATTTCCTGTCAAACAATTTCTCAAAGCATAAGTGAGTCTATTACATGTATTTCAGTGACGGTACTATAGAAGTAAAGGACCACAAAGTTTCAAACTAGCTGCATGCATTTCCATCATTTGAACTACATGGCAGAAGTAAAAGATGAACAAACTGTGTCGCCGAACCAACACGCATTCAAGCCTTTCTTTAAACGTATTTTGCCGGCAAACAGGCAGGCTGTCGTCATGACGAATTATTCTAGCGACACTGCGCTCATGTCAGTGGAATACTTGTGCTCAGGGTTCCCGTTGTCACTAGGAACCCTGAAAAAATGCGAATGCATTTCTTGCGCCGAGAGTACACGGCGTTGTAATTTTAATGGCATAAATTAATGACGAGACGAGGATTTGTACCGTAACCATTTATTTACACATTCATCAGCACCTTTTTGTGTTGTCATTGTACCTGACGGCCATAATCTCAGCCTTGTGGTCGCCGTTGGCGTTTCACAGCGGCGTCTCGAGCACACATTTCCGGATGTTCTTGAGAGGCGCCCAGCCAGCGAACGGTCGAGAGTGAGGCGCGAGCGGTCGGGAGAGTGGGGCGCAGGGAGGAGAGAGAGCGAACGGCGAGAGAAGGAGCAGCGAAGCACTGCACCTACCCTTTCCTACACTCTCTCGCACCACATGATCCGGTTACTAGGGGCGAGGATAAGCGCGCGCGCCCGCAGCTGTTGCTATGGGAGAGGGAGTGAGAGCGGAGAGATAACACCTGCCGGCGCGCGGACAACGCCGGACGCCTCACATAGCCCGACTAAGAAATGCATTCGCATTTAAAACCTTCGCGGAACTGTAAATCCCTGGGTTAACACACCACAGAGCAGCGCAAAACATGTGATGCCCCGATTTAGACATCTTCGTCTATTGCATAGTTGACCTGCTCGCAGGCTCCTCTCGGCTTCAGTTCGCTGCACGCCCCATCAAATGTCTTATCTTTCCCGTATTCATATTTGGTATACGTCAACCAATAACCGAGCGCGATCCAACTTGTGATATCGCTGAGCGAGTGGCAAGGGTGAGCGGAGGCAAGCGACGAACACCAGTCAACCAGCTGCAGTTCCCACGCTTCGCCAGATTTAATATTCACAAAATATGAAATCAAAAAGATCAATACACAAAAGAGGAGTTCTTTGCAGTTCAATCAAATTTCTTTATTTGTGAAAACTCGTGAAAGACAATAAATGCGAACATCCACATCAACCTCGCTTCGTTCAGCCAGATCTTAGGATGGCCGGCAACCGCTACGAGCGCGCATGTTCCTTCAAACCGAAACTGGTGCTCAGTTTCCGGGGCCTCACTTAGCCGCCATCTTCTTATGTTTTTGAGCTACATTGACAGACTTGTGAATTCCGATTTCGATACCAAAGTTTTAAACATATTCAGGTACGTTGATGATTATCTGATTTTGGGCTTTAACACGGAATGGGATGCGTTCACCTCAAGTGTGATGGAAACGTTCAGAAAAAGAGGCAAAGGCCTAAATTTCACATATGAAGAGCCCATTGATAACTGCTTACATTTCCTAGACGTGAAGCTCATTTTTGAAAAAGACCATTTTTGCTGGAAGTATTTCCGAAGAACGGTGAAGCCTTTGTTACAGTATGCTACCGCCAATTCAAGAATAATAATAAAAAAAACGGGATCGCAATGGGGTGTTTTCATTCAGCTCTAACAAAAACGTACAAGTACAGGTAAATGAATCTTTCCTAGAGCAGAAGTTACGGCTGGAAAAGGCTGGATATCCTACCCCGATTCTGCTAACTGCTAGCGAAAGGCTATTGAAGAAAATGTAATCCGTGGAGAAAGAGGTGCAAAGAAGCCAGGATGATAAAAAATTTCGGTGATCCCAGGTGGCGGCTAAGTATGGTGTCAGGTATAGTTTTCTCGGCAAAGAACAAAGTAGGGGGCGTGTGTCCTGCTGTAAATAATCTGTACGAAGACAGGCCTAGAGGTATCAATAATAAATGTTATAAGCATGCTGATCACCGGGTGGTTGATTGCAAAAGAAATTTAGGTTTATAAGATTCCGTTCAAATCTGGCCGGTGTTATGTCGGTCAAATTGTCCGATGCTTGCATGTATACGGTTAAAAGAGCACTTGGCCAATTTGAAGGAAAGGCCGGAAACACATTCAGCAATGCATTGTGCGCGCTGTTCTTCGGGTTCGTGTAGTCCTTTGTGTAACGAAACTGGTGCTTTGTATGCTCATCCTAATCAGACAACAAAAGAGATTCTAGAAGCTTGTCATATCTCGAGACTTCCAAGGCATGTGTGTCAGTCATCCATCCGTAGCTCTGAATGAGAACGAAAATTACTTGCTAAACAAGATCTGATAGTGCAATGTGTCTGTTAAAGGTTTTACTGTTTTTTATGTAAAGGATATGCCGTTCTGCTCATGCGCAGTGATCATGAGGTGCTTGTAGCGAGTATATATTGTGGTTTCTTATTGAATAAAGGTCCGTTGATAGTCTGCGCTGGTCCTTGTGAACTTTTCGTTTGTGTCTTCGTGTTGCGTGCGCAAAATTATCATTATGGAGCCAAACCAACTAGCCCGCCTCTCCGTTTTATTATCATCCAGCTCGGAAAAGCTCCCGAGGCTTCTCTTGATACACAGCGCGGCATCGTTTGCGTCGACGGATGCGTGTCTCTTCACTGTCGCCACGAGAGCGGCGTTAAAATGACCAGTTCGAGGGCCGCAGCGCAGTAATTGTCTCTCGACGCTCCCACGAGGAACTGCGCCGCGCGCTTCACCAGCAAGTCGTTGCGACGCACGACGTCCGACACTACGAACCAGTCGGCGCCCAATTCCACGCACCTGGTTAGGCGCATTTCAGTGAGCGCATAGTTGGTCGAGAAGTTTTGCGACGACAGCCTGTGGATCAGCGAGAGGGCCGACCTGTAGTCTTCCGGGTATAAGCACAAGCTGGAAACCGTCCGGCCGGACGTCAACCTGTCGGCCAGCGCCCGAGCCTCCGTCTCGTCGAAACACGGGACTCGGATGAGCAGGCTCCGTATGCTCTTGCTACCCATCTACAGCTGCGATTGGAACCAGGACCTTTTGAGTGGGAAGCGGGCATTCTACCCTGCACCACTTTGGCGTGCCAAGAAGGACAATTCTAGACACACCAGTGCCGTCGTTCTCGAGATGTACTGCGCAGTCAGGGTGCACACCTCGGCTATAGAGTGTACTAGAACAGGGGAGTGCTCGGAACGAGCTTCGAAAAGTGAAGCCCAAACAGGGTCAATCCGCTTGCAGCGCTGCGATCGGTAGTCTACAATGTGTCGTCATTTAAGAAGTTGCGCGCGGCCCCGCCGAAGTGGTGCAGGGGTAGAATGCCCGCTTCCCACTCAAAAGGTCCTGGTTCCAATCGCAGCTGTAGATGGTAGCTTTTTTCTTAGTGTTACCTTTTATAGCTTTGTTGGTTTTCCTTTGTTTCTTAATACTAGCTTCAGTTGATACGTGTTGGTTCAAAAAGTAACGCAAAATGTGAAGTAAAATAGAAGAAATTTGACAGTGAGCGCATTTGCAGCGCCACCGCCCGGGATTGAACAAAAATGTAAAGTATGGCCTCCGAGATATTCGGGAATACGAGACTCGAAACGAGATTTCATATTTTACGTTACTTTTTGTAGCAATACGTAGCAACAGAAGCTAGTTTTAAGGAACAAAGGGAAACCAACACAGCTATAAAAGGTGACACTAAGAATAAAAACCCACCATCTGCAGCTGCGATTCGAACCCGGGCCTTTTGAGCGGGAAGCGGGCATTCTACCTCTGCACCACTTTGGAGGAGCCGCGCAACTTCTTAAATGACGACACATTGTAGACTACCGATCGCAGCGCTAGAAGCGGATTGACCCTGTTTGGGCTTCACTTTCTGTACATTGACGCTGCAGCCGTTCCGAGCACTCCCCTGTTCTAGTACACTCTACCTCGGTGTTCAACAGGCCCACAGTCAGGCACAGCGACGACACGTGATTGGACGAGCGCAGCAGGGACAGGGTGGTGCGCAAGGGGTCCAACTCGTCGGATACGGTCGAGTCGAAGCGGACGAACCTGACCTCCTTGCACTCCGTGAGCGTTACGACGGCGTCACTGGTGGCATGGTTTCCGCTAGGGAAGAAGCGCTGCACGATGCCGGTTTTCCTGGTGGCTCGACATATCTCTGCCACATGCTCGCTTCGAAACCGCTGCACGATGACCTTTATGGAGGCGTGTGACGCGAGCTCCTTCAGCAAGGCGCAGCTCTCCTCCCGGTTGAACCCCGACAGATCCACGGTGATCTGGACCAGCGTGTTGTTTTCAGCGAGAGCCATCAGCCAGGGTTGGATGCGACTAGAGAAGTCTCCACAGTTCTCCATGCGGTGCGTGTCGGCTCCGTGCTCCGGCGCGGGTTCGTACCAGAAACACCTAATCATGTTGAAGCTGGTCAGCGTCTTGTTCCCGCAACGTACCTAGGCGATGTAATGCATGTTTTCGACGTCCATCCAGAAGTCCGACAGGTTCAGCACGGAGAGTGTGTTGCTGTTTACTATCGCCTCCACAATGAGAGGAACGTCGTCGAAAGCGTACCTGTGGCACGACCCCACGGTCACGGTGTGCAGCGTCTAGTTTTCCCGCGTGTAGTTGTCGAAAACGATGCCGCACGGGGACGGCTCAGGGCTCACCATACACGAGCAGAGCGATGGAACCTCAACTGTCGCGTTCCGCTGGAGCCCCCGAGGCAAGACGACCGCTTCCTCGCTTCCTGGCGATGGTTAGGAATGTGGCCCGTGAAGAGCGTCGTATAAGAGACTCGGTGCTCCCTATCCACGCACTATCCACACACCCGCACCGCACATCCGCCCCCTTCAAACGGCCAAGAGCAGCCGCCCCTATGACGTCACGAAGAGCGGTTCTCAACTTTTGCAGCCGCCAGGCCGGCTCGCCTCTCATTGACTGCGCGAAGGCGGCCGTCAGCATAGTAAACATGGCGCTTGCTCAAAACGGACGCGAGGCGTATCGCTGCAACGACGTGAAAAAATCGCTGATTTTATCGTTGTGATCATCGTAAGCGCTATGCGACTCCCGCGGAGATGTTCATCGAAGGTAGCCAGCCCATGTGCACTTCCTGGCCCCGCCAGCCGACCGAATGATACAGACCGAATGACAAGTGGAATAACGACCGAATGATAAGTGGCAGTGTGTAACCACGTACCACTTATTATTCGGTCGTTCTGGTGATTTCATTTTCCACGTGGTTGCTGTTGTCACGGGGTTGTATCTCGCGCCTGACTTTGTTGTTGGTTTTCGTGCAGATCATCGGAAGCCTTGCGCACATGCGCACACTGTCTAGCTGCGGCAATGTTTTAAATAAATGTTCACAGTGGTTAGTAGCGCTTCGTCCTGTGCGTTCCTTCTTTCACCAAGTATGTTCCTATGAAAAATTTTGCGGAAAGGGGTGGGGGGCAAGGCACACCTCTGATCAATAAATATTCAGCTGGCGTATGAACGCTAGTGCGTTGAAGTATCTGTGAGTAGAAGTGAGTATCAACGTGACCTGTTATAAGGCTGATAGTAATGCTGAAGTTTAGATGGTTGTCACCATAGGTCGGCAAAAAATGTTTGAAGCTCATTCAGACTCCCTCAATAAATGTATTTTGTGTTTAGGGCTCACTCGTACTCACTCATCAAAAGTTTCCTCAACCGGACTCAGTCGGACTCAGACTCACTAAAGTTTGTCTCAGCTGAACTCACTCGTACTCAAACTCGCCAAAATATTACTCACCCGGACTCACTCAGACTCACGGCTCGATCTGAGTCTGAGTGAGTCGGCTCATGAGCGAGTCTGCCGACCTATGCAGTTGACATGTAGTGTGATGCCTACAACAGTTCTATGCTTCTACCATGCATTATTACATCTGTCATTGTGACTCCTCACCCAAGATGACAATTTTGTAGGGTCTTTTTCCAAAGCAGTTTCAAGCACTGGCGTGGCTCTGTCGTGAAATACTTTACTGGCACACAGAACGCTTGGGTTCGATACCTGTTCAACCCCTCATGTTTATTCTTTGCACCCATTGAGATTTTTTCGCTAATGAACAGCGCTGCTGACACCGACATCGCATTTTCTGCGTCACGTGCATCTTCAAGCAAAACATTATTTTTTTATGGTATAGTTGAAAGCAGCCAGGCAACACATGCATGCTCGCTGGTGAGCCTCATGAGATAATCACTAATGTAGGGCAAGTCATAGTATGTTCTTGATGGTGAGACATTGCATTGCTGTTTAATTGAGTAATTCAGTTCATCAAGTACCTCCTAAGTACACGTCCACATTGCTATTCGGAATTCTTGACATCTGATGTGTGGAACTGGACCAAAGGTCTGCTTTTCTTGACAATGTGGTCAAGGGCTGTTACACCGCTGGTATGAGGTGCGTCGTTGCATTCACATATGGAGCTGCAGTACAATTATCTGTACAATGCTCTGTACAAAAACAGCACAATTATCTGCTGCTTTCATTACTGTTACTAAGATCGAGTGATGTTTCCGCCATTGCGGAAAGGTAATAAGAAGCGAAATTCATTTTTCTCACTAGTGTCTTTTGCACATAACTTGAAGAAACAAACATCGCAATAGATTTGAAAGCGCGTTCAGACTCAGAACAACTGAATAAGATAAGGCCTTTTTTAACTCTTTGTGACCAATCCAAACTTCCTTAGCTTGCCGCTCACGCTAAGCTAACGACGTTTTGGATTGTCCGCAAATGCGAAAAAAAAAAAAAACTGCCATGCCAATAGCTCCGGCAAGCGTAACTACTTGCGGCGCTCGAAAACGGGGAAGTTTGAGCGCATGTGCGTGCGCGGGGTTCCCAATTCAAGGGACACTAAAGAGCAAAATGATTTTTCTCATATTAGTAAAGTACTCTTTCACGATACCAAAAAACACCACGCTTGCTGAGAGAAGACTCTTAGTAAGCGAGAAAACGCGCAAAAACAAAATGTGGGTGGCGCCGTAGTGATGCAGAACTATCGATGGTACTGTCGATACTATCGATAGCTGAGTCACTATCGAACTATCGATGGTTAAAGATACTATCGATAGCGCTATCGATAGTAAAAAAATCGATGGTACTATCGATAGTATAAAATCAACAGCGCGGTCTCACTGCAGAATAAACTTGATTCCCCGCGCGCGTGGTACATAGTGGAGCCGGAGGAGCAGCTATAGGCTGAAGGGCAAGAAAGTTGACATGATTGGGTTCTTCACCAGAGTGCTTTGCTGACACATGATCATAAAGTCAAACTGTTCAGCTGTAGCGGAAAGGAAGCCTTTACATATGGCGGGACGGCGCGGCTTCAAATTGATATTGCATTTTATGATTTCAAAATAAAAAATATCAAGAGGTTATTTGTAAGGTGTGACTGGTTGCTTTTGGATGTCAATTTATTGATGGATATATTCCGCCATTTTCACTGCGGAAATAATTAATTTCTCTGCCAAAAATTGTTCATAAGTTAAGCGAAGCTGATAGTAGGCTATCGCAAATATTTTGGCAATATGGCCGGCCAGCAACCGCATCATTATTCACACCACTGTCAATAGTATTATAGGCTTCCCAAGCAACGCTTAGCGGCGCTGCTGCTCTTGACAGGCAGCGCCATCTCTGGCAGAAAAAGAGAAACTGGGGCGTGATCAGCGAGCGTTTTCCCTTCTCGCCACCGCGTTGCCGCTCGCTTCCGTGCACGTGCAGAGCTCTCGCGGTGCACTTGCGGCGTCTCACAATGTACCGCGTGCAGTGCGGCTTCAAAAGGATCTTCAAGCTTGACTGGCACTTCCGCAAAGCGAACTTGATAAAATGAGGAATGCTCGTCAATCACGTTAACGGTGAAGAGCAGACGATCGACGACAACCACGCCCGACTCAAAGCGAAATGCATTTCCCAAGTCGCGATTACACCGTGTAGGACGTATACCTCGAGGTAAGTGTCATTCTGTCACGTTAAAGATGAATAATGGTCCACATACACTCCGAAATGAAGCCGTACACGCTATCGATGTTCTGCGGCGTGGACTACGAATCATATGATTGTTGTTTTGATATGGCATGCTTACAGTAGCAGCCGTGTACTTTCGTGAACAAACGTTTGCGGCGTGCGAAAAAAAGATTATACGGCCATGGCACTGCTTCCTGAGAAGGTTAGAGTCAAGTCCTCCGTGCCGCTGGAGAATCACCCGCCGATTAAGACGCGAGGCAGCTAGCTGAGCTTCAACCACTGTGAAGCAAGATCAACTGCTCGCCTCGTTTTTTTCGGCTCTCGCGTCATGCTTGCAGTCTCTTTTTATGATACTGACTTGACAGGCGTATAAAACCTGTTGCGTGAACGCGGCTAGAAAATGGCATAAAGTCAGAAGGTGGTTAATTCAAGGTTGCAGTTGCAAAGCATGTATGAAGTGCCAGTTATATTTAGCGGCTTAAATATATATCACCCCAATAAAGTGACAAAAACAAAGCAAACCTGCAGAACGATGTCAAAGCTCGCTGAAAATGCACAGACGTCCGTTCCGGCGTGATAAAGCAGCCTTCCCGACGCGTAAAATGCAGGCGCCGAACTTCTGACAATGTGCGGAGTTCAGTTGAATTCAACCAACCGCGCAACGCTAACGGTATAACGCGAATGTGAACGTTCAACAACGACGGGTAAGTCTCACGAGCACGGGGAATCAAAACACAAAGTTGCTGCACCTACAACCGTAACTGGACTTTAACAATGCGAGAAGACAGCGAGTAATCATTACTGTAGTCGCTGCGTGCATGCGCCCCGTTACTTACCGATTCAGGTGGTCGGAACGAACGAAAGCGATGAACTCAGACAGCCAAAATAGAAGGCGAGACAGCGCTGTCAGCTATCCACGCTTGCCGCCTTTATTTCTCGTGCGACACGCCCGGGAACCGATACAGTTTAACACGTGAATCGTGTGCCTTGTCTGCACTGTTGTGGCTGGCCACTAAACCGCAATACTTCGGACCACGCTTGCGCTTCCGCGGGGTCGCTTCTGCCATCGTGGAAATGCGCAGCTTCGCACAGCAAGCCTCTCGGCTCAACGTGCCGAGCTGACGGCCCCACAGTTACCCGCACCGAGAGAAGAACGCGAGCGCACGTGCGCTACCGCTACCGTGAAAGGGGCTGAGTCGGCCGCGCGACGGTTCAGAGTTTTCCGACAGAGCCGCAGCGTGGCTGGCGCGGCGCTGTCGTCGCGCCGCAAACTTGAGCTTGGGCTCCCTATCACGTGGTTGTGACGGCGAAATATGCTGCAGCAAGATTGGGAAATACACAACTCTTTATTTGGGCGAACTTGTGCTCAGAAAATCAAAACTCAAAATACAAGCGATACATGCTGCGCACTGATAGAGGCGGAAGCAGTCGTCACCGTTCAGTATTCTGATAATCGGTGGAACGCGTCGTCCTTTATACATCAGTCATCAAAGCCTTCCAGCGTTATCGCTGGTGCTCGCGTTAGCTCTGGAATAAACTTGGCTATTCGCGTCCGACGCGTAATCTTAACAGAATGATCTCAAACAATCGTGAAGCCTCTGAAACATTACGGCGTGGTATGAGTCAAACGTTGCTACCAGTCTTTGTGGATGAAACCCCAATACGTTAAAACAAAGCAATAAACGCGCGTGGCAGTGATATCGCTATAGTAATATTAACCATGGTACTACCGATTACATTATCGATAGTTTGTCGATAGTAGCACTATCGATAGTTCCAAAAAAACTATCGATACTATCGATAGTCAATTTACCGATAGTTCTGCATCACTATGGCGACGCCACCTTGAAGTTTCCGCACCATACGCCGTGACGTCACATGTTTTGGCGGACTATATAGTTCCTAATCGGTAAAAATGAAGTACATTGTCCTCTGAGGGGGCCGTAGACTTAACATACCAAGTTTGGGGTAATTTTGTTGAGCCAATGGCGCCAAAATACGATAAATACACTTTGAAATCCGTGACGTCAAGAGGGGAGATTTCGGCGCGAAATTTAAAATGATACTTTGAACTAGATTTTCTCCTCTATTAATAAGCCTATGATGGCGAAATTAACGACATTTGAGTTCTCAGAGCACAATGTATCGATCTAAACCGATTCATGGTTTCTCTTCAGTGTCCCTTTAAGGGGGGGGGGGAGCAAGATTCACTGCCGCTCCCGCCTCCCTCACCATGTTGATCGTGTCCTAAAGACAAAACAAGCTCCCCCATGGATGCAATACATGAAAATGAAGCGATGACGTGGTCCTCGCAGCAGCCTGGCATTGGTGCCCGACATTCCGGGGATCACAGTGGGAAGTAACGAGTTCCCTGAATGCAACATCAGGAATCATCGGTCACCATTATCGTCAAAAAGCATGCTTTACTATAACCCTGCATGCGCATTAAAACATTCCGTGAAGGATCCGAATGACTAAAGGTATGGGGGCAGAATTGTGGCGATTTGGCCTGTTGGTTGAACAGAATTTGCGCCCCCCCCCCCCCTCCTCCACCCTCGTGCGCACGCCTATGCACGTAAGCTCAAACACATCGCTCTCAGCTGTGTTACACGGGCTCCTCATCCAGGATGTCGCCCACATTTAGATACCGTCGTATGCACAACCAGCAGTCTCGATTGAGGTCCACAAGCTGCGTCTGACAGTCGTCGCGTTCGTAGCAAGCTACACTCTCTTTGACGACACCCGCCATGCGCATGAAGTCATCCATTTCGGAGAAGCTCTTGAGGCTTCTCTTGATCCGTAGCACGGCCTCGTTTGCGTCGACGGATGCGTGTCTCTTCACTGTCGCCACGAGAGCGGCGTTAAAATGAACCAGTTCGAGGGCCGCAGCGCAGTACTTGTGGCTCGAAGTTCCCTTGACGAATTGCGTCGCGCGCTTGACCAGAGAGTCGTTGCGACGCACGACGTCCGAGACTGCGAACCAGTCGGCGCCCAACTCCACGCACCTGGTCAGGCGCATTTCAGTGAGCGCATAGTTGGTCGAGAAGTTTCGCGACGACAGCCTGTGGATGAGCGAGAGTACCGACCTGCAGTCCTCTGGGAAGAAGGACACGCTGAAAACAGTCCGGCTGGACGTCAACGTGTCGGCCAGCGCCCGAGCCTCCGTCTCGTCGAAACACGGGCCTTGGATGAGCAGGCTGCGTATGCTCTTGTTGACGGACAGCGCTCGCACCAGCGCCCGCTCGGGCCGGGCGACGGCGTTCCCGATGTCGATGAACAAGAAGGACAACTCTAGATGCCCCAGTGCCGTCGTTCTCGAGATGTACTGCGCAATCAGGGTGCTCACCTCGGTGTTCAACAGGCCCACAGTCAGGCAGAGCGACGACACGTGATCAGACGACCGCAGCAGGGACAGGGTGGTGCGCAAGGACTCGTCGGATACGGTCGAGTCGAAGCTGACGAACACCGCCTCCTTGCATTCCGTGAGCATTACGACGGGGTCACTGATGGCATGGTTTTCACAAAAGATCAAGCGCTGCAGGATGCCGGTGTTCCTGGTGGCTCGGCATATCTCTGCCACGTCCTCGTTTCGAATCCGCTGCACAAAAATCTTCTTTATGGAGGCGTGTGACGCGAGCGCCTTCAGCAATGCCCAGCACTCCTCCCGGTTGAACCACGACAGATCCAGGGTAATCTGTACCAGCGTGTTGTTTTCGGCGAGAACTCTTAGCCAGGGTTGGATGCGACTAGAGAAGCTTCCACAGTTCTCCATGCGGTTAGAGTCGGCTCCGTGCTCCGGCTCGGGTTCGTACCAGAAACACCCAAACATGTTGAAGGAGGTCAGTGTCTTGTTCTCGCTGAGTAGCCAGGCGATGTACTGCATGTTTTCGACGTCCATCGAGAAGTGGAGCAGGTTCAGCACGGAGAGAGTGGCGTTGTTTATTATGGCCTCCACAATGAGAGGGACGTCATCAAAAGCGTACCTGTGGCACGATCCCACGCCCAGGGTATGCAGCGTCTTGGTTTCGCGCATGTACTCGGCGAAAACGATGCCGCACGGGGACGAGGCAGGGCCCACCATACACGAGCAGAGTGACAGCGTCTTGATCGTCGCTGTTCCGCTGGAGCCCCCGAAGCAAGACGACCGCTTCCTGGCGATGGTTAGGAAGGTGGCCCGTGAAGAGCGCCGTAAGAGACTCGGTGCTCGCTAAGAACTTCGAGAGGCCCTCGAGGACGGTCTCGTCTAAGAGCACACTCCTGACGTCGAGCTCCCGCAGGTGGTTCAGGTGCAGCAGCGTTGCGGCGAAGCTGTGGGAGGCCTGCGGCTTCAGCTGCAGCAGGCAGAACTTGAGCTTTCGAAGGCTCGGGCTTTCGCGAAGGGAGTCGCACACGAGTTGAGAGTGGCCCGCCAACGCATATCCGTTCAGGTCCACCGAAACCACGCAACGGTGAAGCGTCAGGAGGTGGTGCAAGAGCGTTGCGGACTCGTGCACCGTTTCCAGCGTAACATACGGAACGTAGGCGTGCTGCCCCAAAGAAGCGCGCACATCGGCGAGAGACAGTTCGCCCGGGGCAAGCTCCCTCAGTTCCAGTCCCACCTGCCAGAAGAACTCGTTCCACAGGGGAAGGTCTCCGAAGATGTGGCACAGCCGACCGTCGTTGCTCGAGCACGGGGTCCGGTAGTTTATGATGGAGCCGGAGAAATAGCTCCTCGCCGAGTCCATGTCTGCCAAGAGGGGCATCGGTCTTCTTCGTAAACCGCATAAAGCTTTCGGGCGCCCATCACGCTCGGACATGGCTAGTGATGGAGGCACTGAGCTCCCTTGCTGATAAGCGCACCGATGGCTTCTCCGGTTGCCTTCCGTAGTGAACTGCCGCAACGCTGAGCTGCTGTCGTGCTCACTTTTTCTGTGAGCTGAGGATCGCCCAGCGCCTTCGCCTCTCTCCACTGCTGGTGATTCCGACCAAGCTGCGTTTGGTATCCGCTTCACGGTATTTCCTCTCATTGTGGTTTTTTTTTTTTTTTCATATCCCCTTATTTCTCTCACTGGCGCACCTGCGATGTTCGCAGGCTGTCACTTTGACTGAGAAAAAGAGTCCGACGTTTCGGGACCGAATCGGTCCCTTCCTCAGGGGGTGACTGCATTCATCGCCGTGTCTTGTCCTCTAGCCACAGCTCTGACTTTCCCTTTCCATCACGTCTCGGAGGCCGTGAACGTGTTCCGAAGGCACTGTTCCCAGCGAGCGGTTCATGTTTGCAGGTGTGTTCTGAGTATGCCAAGACTGGAGTCAAGAGCCTTCTTCCTGGATTCCTTACTCTTTCTATAACAGAAGCGCCGTCAAAGCCAATTTGTTGACTGAAGCTTTCGCTATCTTCTCTGGGCCACGACTTCGTCGGGGCTGCTCTCAGACAGGAAAATGCTATGCCACTCTTTACCCAGAAAAGATTAGCGAAAGCTTGGAGTCAACAAATCAGCAGGCTAAAGAATCCAGGGCACGAAAAACACGTGCTGTGTAGATCAGCAAACGGGCTGTTTAGTTACGTACGAGATAACTCGCGGAACAAAATGACAACAGAAAAAAGATAGTGTCTATACCATATGCGCACAAGGTTGCACATAACTGAAAAAAGAAAAAAAACACTTAGGCGATAGGTTTGACGCAGAAGTAGTGTTCTCGGCACCCAATAAGCTCGTGCAGGATTAGACCGCAAGCTGTCCACAGCAGAAAAAAAAAAACTAATACCAACAGATGCACGATAAATCAGAAAACAAAGTTTGTTAGATGTAGATTATCCGTTGTATATTGTTTGCCCCTATCTTGTGGGAAAGTATACATCGGCCAGCAAGAGGGTGGCATCCGGCACACTCTCTCCTGCCCTGCTACTTCCCTTTCTCCACCTCTCCGCTCAAGAACACCTTCCCGACCGTGAGAACACGTTTTGAGAGAGACGCGCGGCAGCGAGTGGCGGCTGGCGATGTCGATTGGTAAGCGATTTTGCAGCGAGCATGGTTGGCGAGTCAGTATCCGCCGAGTTTCGCGTCACTTCCTCTCTAGTTCGCGGCGGGGCCGCTAGATGCGCCAATTTGCGAAAAATGCATTAAATTCATTATTTTCTGCTAGTCTCTGGCTGAAATTAAGGTTGTTTCAACAAATTTCAGCACCCAATCTTTCAATTGGGCCGTTTATCTCGGCGGCGAAAATTTTGTTCAGTATCCCTTTAACAAAAGAAAAGACTGCTGCATTAGTCAATCATCAGTTCCATCAAGTCATCGGGAAATCCCCTTCCCGGAAGGGCTTTAAGTTGTAGTGTTGCTTCTGTTACGCTCTCGTTCTTGTCTGGTATTTCCGTTTAAGCGAGTGTAGATTTCTAGTGGAACATCTTAAAATAACCTTAGATTGTACATCATTTTTTTAAAAGTGTATAAGCTGCACGTGCTTCGTTAAGTTTTGTTTCTTTTGTATCGCTTGAGTGTGCGCAGAAAGTTTGGTCCTAGATAAGAATACATGGAGTGCTGGTTCATCTCTACATGTGCATCAGTTATCCTATCACTAGAGTGTGCACAAAATTTGTTCTTTGATAAGCTAATATTGAGGGATGATTCATTTCTGTGTCGCTCGGGGTTGCTTGGGTGCATATATATGAAGTAATTTTCCTGAAATAAATTCAGTTGCGAGTCTAGCAAGTGTCGTGTCCTTCCTATTCATTCTGTCCCCGTCCAAAGTGCGCTACTTAACAAGACAGGTATAATGATCAGTCACCAACCAGCCCAGCTCTCAACCTTACTGAACTGGAAGGACCATGCAACAAAGTACAGCACCGACGGAAGCTCAAGGATGGTGTTAATTTTGTCGCAGAATATTGTTGTATCATTCATTCAGTGCAATTTAACTTCTTTTAGGAGCTAATTCAAGCCCGAGTGAATTGTTCCAATCTGCAAGAGCCAAATCCAAATTTCCTTCCTGAACACCTGCGATAGTGCGTTACATAGATTTTGACCGAAATACAGATTTGAGGCATTTTGGTGACATGAGCACACTTGCAAAGAAATTGTTGGAGCAGGCCCGACGATACTGTCAGTTACAAAAAACTGCGTTTACAAAAAACTGGGGGGGGGGGGGGTTCAACTCCCCCCCCCCCGCGAAATTTTTTAATTTTGCATGTGTATATATACACGCACACATAAAAACGCACGCGCGGACATACATAAAGTAGGGACACTAAAGGCAAATATTAAGTCGACGTCGATTGTTGAAATAGCGGTACAGAAACCTCGTAGTGCTACTTTTGTGCCAAGGAAGTGCTTATTTCGAAATAAAATCACGTTTTAGTGGTCCGCATCGCGTTAGCGAAATCACCCGCCTGAAAGCGGTATTTCGCACGTCACTGTTGCCGTGCCCAACGTTGTCCGCCTTTACTGCGCGGCGGCGTGCACTGGCGGCGTGCACCATTCGGGCATCCGGCAACATCACATGCATGCGGTATTTTGTCGAACTTTCTGTCAGAGCTACTTTAACGAGCGTGCAGAACACACGCGGACAGTACGCGATACCATACCAAAAGTACCACTGAGACGCGACCGCGTGAGCGAAGCAGGGCGCCGGGTGAAGCGCAGTTCGGCGAAAACGGAACTTTTGAACCACGCGCGCCGTTCCCCATGGCAACGCCAAAGAGGTTCTTTTTTTCCATGAATCAAACAGAAACGAACAAGCAGTATTTTATTACGTCTCTTGCTGCACGGAAGGTTCTTTTTTTTATTGCAGCAAGTTTGATTACAATTCAGACTCTCCCACGTCATCGGGATCACTTCCAAAATGTCCCACTCGTGGCGCTCATCGTGTGATACATTTAGCTTAATTTCTCGGTAAGTAGGGCACTGCTGTTGATAATACTGCCGTTTTAGACGTTGTCATACATTGAGCTTTCACTCTGACATAAATTGTTATTTGCCTTTAGTGCCCCTTTAAGTTGTATCCTAATGAAGCCAATAGAAAATTAAACCAAGGAAAGAACATGGGACATTGATTTTCTTTTTCTGACTGTGGTTTACGATTTTGACCTAAATCGGAAGGAATTAAAGTGGACGAAAAATCACCCTTTCCGTCGGTGGGGTCCGAATCCACATCCTTCGAATTACGCACTTTCGAGAAGGAATAAGGCAGTACAAGAACGATATTCGTCAACTAAACAGCGAGTGCAGCGCAGTGGCAGATCACTGCGAGCAGTTTGACTACCGCATTAGTTCAGACGGTACAGTGACCCTAAAGTCCCTAGGTTTTTTTTTTTTTTTTTTCAAAAGCGAAAAATCTAGAGACTTTAGGTGGTCCTATAAAAAAGAAAGTATCAACCGGACCACGGGGTCACTGCCTTACATCCACTAGCTGTCAAGGCTTGCGACAAGTCTTTGCAAACCTCGCGCGTACGTCAAGGAAGCGCATACAAGCGCTCTGCATCTCGGTCCTTCTTGCCCCTGAAGCAGGGGCGTAGCGAAGGGGGGGGGAGGTTGGGGGTTCAACCCCCCCCCCCCCGAAATTGTTCAATTTTGCTTGCGTATATATACATGCACACATACAAACGCACGCCTGAACATACATTAAGTATGGTTGAACCCCCCCCCCCCGAAAAAATTTTCTGGCTACGCCTCTGCCCTGAAGGTAGGTGTGCGCACGGGGTGCCCCCCCCCCCCCCCTCTAATCATCTAAAGGGGGCCGGGGCGCCAATTCTGCCTAATACCTCTACACAGTAGGACCTTTCACGGCATTTTTTAATGCGCAACGTCATGGATACGCATGTTTGTTGACGATAATAGCGATCAGGGACCCCTGATATCGCATTCAAAGAACTGTTTACTGCCCTCATTTACCCCGGAAAGGCGGGGACCAATGACAGGCCTTTCTGAGAAACACGTCATCGCTTCATTCTCATCTTAGCATCCATTGCAAAGCAGGTTTTCTTTCAGACTCAACATAATGGAGGGGGGGGGGAGCTGCAGTACATCTGCCCCCCCCCCCCCCCCCGCTACCCTTACAGAGGACCCTACGCACGCCTATACGCCTAGTGCGCGCCGACGGAAGCGCCATAGGCGGCGAACTCAATCATTGCTCTCGGGAAAGCAAGCAGACGGCCGCCGTGGTTTCCTACGTCGGTGTACGTGTCTTTCCGCTTTTTTACGTTTCCGTAGTGAAATAAGCAACGTTCTTCGTATGCGTGGTGGCCGAAACTTCAAGGGATGTCGAATAACAATTGCTGTGGAGTGGAGTGCTCAAACACCTACAAAAACGCGCCCGGAACACGGTTTTACTGGTTTTACTCACCTACCGCAAGGCCTCCTGAGCAAGAGTGACGGAAGCAATGGATCGCTGTTGTTCGTTGGCAAAGACGAGCCGCTTCGTCATTGTGCGGGTTAACACGTCGCTTCTTATTCTAATGCTTTCGTTCTGTCATATCGGTGCTCGCTGGATGCACTCGATCATGTTGACACTGGTAGACGACCAAAGTTATCAGCCTGAGCATGCGTTGGTTCGGTTCGACCGCCGTGCAGGGCACTTCGTTCAAACGTTCTATATTTCAGAAGTGTTGTAGTTCGGGCGAGTTGGTCATCCATGAACTTAGCTTGAACTAGCGCGGTACATGCACCGCGCTATTACAAGCTAAGTTCTATATTTATTATTTACAGAAACAGAAATGCAGCAATGGTTGACTTCAGAAAGAACAAGAAGTGCTTGAGACGTCACCTTTGTAAACAAAACAAAGCGGATGTTCACCACGAGCTGCACCTTATAGCTGGATCTTGTTACGCTGGTCTGCGCGACGCACCTTTGATATTCACCGGCATGACGATTCACTCTACGCGGACGTTCGTTCTCCTCCGCAGTCGGTCATCACATGTCTTCTCGGCGACCCTCTTCAAAACTTGTCGCTGTCATCTCTTGACACTTGACTCACAGCACTAGATCATCAAACAACACGTCTTCTGCGGTCGAGCGAACGATGCTGTCACTAGAACGACATAACTTCATCGCCGACTAACTCCTCACTGACTGACTCTGCCCCCCCGCGCTTGCTGCACTTGCATTGCCTGTATCGGCTCGCGCCTGGGTTCGGGAAAGTGCGTATGATTCGTCTGTGCGTAGCGCAGCGAAAGCTAGGGAAAGGGCGAGATCCTCTCACCGATTCGTCTGCGGAATCAGACGGCGCCGCTGGCTCGGCTTTGCTTTCTCGAATATCCCGATCTTTCGCGTTCGTTGGCTGTGTCGGTGGCGTCTTCTGCGGAGAAGGTAAGAAGCGCGCGGGCGCGCTCCCGGCGCCTTTTTATACTTGTTTTTTCGATGCGCGCGCTCTGTCGCGCATGAACCGTCGGCGCCAGGCTTTCATGCTGTCGTTCGAAATCGGCGACGTGCGCTTAGTTAAGCGCTCGTTCGTGGCAAACATCGTGCACAAGTCCACTTTCGTAGAAGCCCGCGCCTTTCCTGCAGCTGCCAGTGCAGAATTAGTTGTCTGGCACCCGCACGAAGGGGAAATAGCAGCCGCGTACTTCATTCATTTCCTCACAGCAAGGCTGTGCAAAGCGCTGTCGTCTGCTCGGCTTCCCGCACGTACCGTCGGCGGCGCCCGCTAGGTGGCTATCAGTGGCGCCTCTATAGGCGGTGCACAAGGCGTATGCCCCTGAAGAAAAAGTCAGGCAGGCTTTGAAACGTCCAATAATGTTAAAATGAACTATGATTGGAGTTTTTTCTTTTACTTTAAATTCTAAGGACTGTACAAGCACTTGGACTGCTGTTCGCTACCGCTTGCGTGGCAGCACCAAATGATCTCTAGTTTAGGTTACTGCTATTACATCACTCAGTGAAAACATTGCAACTTATTTGAAGGCACCCAGTGTACAAATAACAACTCTAAAGTGACGAAATGACGATTTTATTGGCAACGAATGAGAAAAAAAAAAGTTGAAAACACTTCAGTCAACGGCGACCAGAAAGCATTGTATAAACACAGAGAAAGTTGTGCAGAGCAGAGGGGCGAAAACGAAAAAAAAAAATTGCAGCTCACGTGGCCCGAAACAAATTGTACTGGGCCATAACACAACAACGAAGGCGCGCCTACTCACAATCCAGGATGTGGCCCATCTTCAAGAACTGGCGTATGTACAGCCAGCAGTCTTTGTTGAGGTCGACCAACTGCGTCTGACCGCCTACACGCCTGGGGCACGTCACGCTGTACTTGACGACTCCCGCCAGGCGCATGAAGTCGTCCAACTCGTTGTAGCTCTTCATGCTGGCGTTTATCCGCGACAGGGCCTCGTTTTCGTCGACGGACGCGAGTTCCCGTACTTTCTCCACAAGTCCCTGGCTCGAGTGCACCAACTCGGCAGCTGCCGCGCAGTACCTGCGCCTCGTTCCCACGACGAAGTGCGCAGCGCGCGTCACCAGCGACCAGTTGCGGCACACAACGCTCTGGACGGTGAACAAGTCGTCGCCAAACCGGCCAAACTCGTGACGCTCGATCTTAACATGGTGCATCCCAAGGAGCGTGTAGTTCGTGGAGAAGTTAGGCGAGAGATTGCGGATCAGCCGCGAGGTGCACTTATACGTCGAAAAGAAGGACACGTCGACCAGCGCCCGACTGGTCCGCAACGAGTCGGCCAGCATCCGGGCCTCGATCTCGTCCACGTAGACGTCGTCGATCGACAGCCTGTTTATGCTCTCGTTGACGCACAGTGCTTGTATCAGTTCGCGCCTGGACGCGTGGATGAGGCGCCAGGTGCCGCAGCCCTGGAAGAACAGCTTCAGCTCCCTGAGCACTTTGGTGTGCAATATGTACCGCGCAGTCAGGGCGAGCACCGTGCCGGTAAGCAGACGCGCGCCCACAGCGAGGCAGAGCGACGTCACGTGACTACACGACGGCAGTAGGCGCAGAAAGATGTCTAGCAGGTTGAACGTGTAGGTCTCTACCGCATTGAAGCTGATGCGGGACAGCTCCTTGCAGTCCGTTAGCGCAAGTACATTGTACTCGCCGATTCCCTGTGTGCCGACGGAGAAGCGCTCCTGCGCGCCGGACTCTCGCAGGGCCCTGCATATCTCGATACACTCATTGTCCCTCACCTGCGTGACGGTGATCTTCAGTGACGCGTTGGACGCTAGTGTGCTGAATAAGGACCGGCTATCGTCCGCGTTCCATGACACGTTCAGAGTCAACTCTTCCAGCGTCTTGTTCTCGGCGACGACCGCCAGCCAGGGACCGACCGGCCTGTTCCAGACGTAGCCGCAGTCGAGGTAGCTGGGAAAAACCAGTTTGAACCGCCTCAGGTTCCGGTTCTGGCAGAGATGCCGCGCGAGGATATCGACGTCGTTGTCGCTGAAGTCGAAGCCTATCACGTTCAGCTCGGAAAGTGTCCTGTTGCAGAGCAGCCACCCAATCATCCGAGGAACCTCCCTGCAGTCATCCACGCCGAGGCACTTCACGGTCAGCGTGCGCAGTGTCCGAGTATCATTCAGGTAGTCGGCGAACATGACGCCGCACTGGGACGTGAACGGGCTCATCAAAGTCGAGTTGATCGACAGCGTGCTGATAGTAGCGTTCAGCTTGAGTCCCTTGAGGATGACTACAGCTGATTCGCACGACAGTTTCACACCATTCATGATGAGCGTAGTCAGAGACTGGGTCCTTGCCAAGAACTCCGAGAGAACCTCGATGACAGCACGGGGAAGGAGTACCGAACCGCAGTCGAGTTCTTCAAGGTGCTTGAGATGAGGCAGTGCTGCGGTGAAGCTCGCCTCCGTGGGAATATCCATTATTACGACATTCATCACGTGGAGCGACTCCAGACGCAGGTTGAGATTCTTGAGGCCCGGACTCTTGCGCAGCGCGTCGCATACGAGTTGCGGGTGGCCGCAATACATGTACTTGTTGAGGTCCACCGAAACGACGCAACGGTGAAGCGTCAGCAAGTGATGCAGGAGCGTGGCGGCCAAGCGCCACTCGTCCCAGGTCTCCCAGGAAGAGTCCGCGCCGTGCGACTCCACGAGCGACAGTTTGCCCGGCGAGAGCTCTTTCAATTCGAGATCCACCTTCCAGAAGAACTTGTTCCACGTGGAGAGGTCTCCGAAGATGTCGCACAGCCGACCCTCGCTGCTCGTGCATGGTATCCGGCAGTTTACGATGGACCCTGAGAAGTAACTATTTGCAAAGGCCATGTTCGCCTAGAACTGCGCCCGGTGTTCCCCGGGAACCGCCGCGAGCATCCGCAGACGCACTCAGGCACGCGTACGTATGCTACGCGTCGCACCACAACGAAAACACAGTAGCCCCTGAAGCCGCGTACATTTCAACTTGTGAAGGCGGGAGAGAGCTCCTCTCCCTAGTGCCTACGTCACCACGACGCTTTCGGGAAACAGGAGACATGCCCGCCCTCCCGAGTACAACCACGGCCGCTTTTTATCCAGCGGCCGTGGTACAACCTGCCCCGACCGGTTTCGGGGTGTCTGCGCTGGGAGAGGTTCTTTGCAGTACGTTCCACATAGGTCTCTTTTGCGCATGCGTGGCCACGCCTGGCAACAAAACGCCTGGCCTTGGAAAATACGGGCAGCGCGCGCTAGCAGACGCCGCACGCCGACGGCTATATGAGGACCCAACTAAAAACGTCGCTCTACAACAGCCCAAATCAAGCTTAGAGGAATAAGCAAAAGAGACGAAGGCTCCCACGCGGGCACACTTGAAAGAAGTATGGTGCGTGCAGCTGCTACTGTGGGCGATTATATGCATTGAACGCAGGCATCGGCAGCCGCCCGCGACCCATGCACCTAGCTTACTTCATGAAAATATTAAGGGTCTGTGCTTGTGCTACTCCACTCCGCCCGATACAAATGTTACTTCAGCACATTTCGAAGGTGAAAACTTCAGCGCTAACCAGGACGGAACACGCGCACTGCGCCAGGGCTCGTCCCATCTCTTTGTAATATCGTCCTCGTTTGTGCTGAAGTTCTTACCTGCAGGGTTATGCAGCAGCTAGGCCTATTAACGGGAGCGTTTGAACGGGCTGGTAATTCATCTAGAACATCGTCTTGGTGGATTTCATCTTCCAGTAGTCTCAGGCAAATGCATAAGGGACCCTGAGTTTTTATTGTACTTCAGTACAGGCCATTGCATTGAGGCATCTCAGCACCTCGTTACGGTAAACGCCGTAAATACGACCACATCTACCGCACGCAAATGTCACTCGCTATACTGACAAACTGTAGGGAAAAAAGGTAGCGCTGCAAAGTTAAGGACAAGAAAAAACGTGGACTACACAGACGAGGCGCATCTAACAGCTACTGACAAGTCCCGCAAAATTAATCAACTGCTTCGTGAAGTTCATGCGTAGCAGTAAACGTAATATTTGGGAACGCTAAAATTGGGTTTTACACTAGGTTTTATTTAATTTTCTTATATTCTGTCGCAGTGCTCGAAGGTTGAATACATCCACAGGACCGTAAACATCAGTGGCCTCGCGGTTCATCGGCAGTTACGGTACCTAAAATATACTTGTGGTACTTGTGGTGGTGGTCCTATTTTTCGAGCGGTTGCGCTGTAAAATTGTGTTTGTGCGTTTTCGTGCTGTGTGCATCGGCGAGACTATTGGTATTGCTTTATTAACGGTGGCATGAGTGAGCCCGACCAAGAGTGTGTGCGTCGAGTGGGCAAGTGCCTGGGCATTGCTGCGCATGATGGTGAAGAATCTGTGCGCGTGTTCCCGTTCCCTTCCGACCCAGCAGGAAGAAATCAGTGGAATAAAGCTATCCACTGTGCGGACTTCACACCAGAAAAGCGATCGGTGGTAAGGCTAACATTCCTATTAAGGGTCGTTGTCACTTCTTCTGCATTGCATAACACCACGTGGATTGAGACATCGTGCAGTGGCTTGACGTGTGGGAGCAACTGAAGTTTGATAACGGAATTCTCACACGGGAGACGCACAGTGCTTTCCGACTCACTACAGAGACATTGGTTAAGCTTGTCACCTACTGCCTTGAAGACCTTGGATTTGACTAAGTTCTCCTAGGGCAAGTTCCAGACAGACTGTTTGCCAAATGCCAGACAGATTGTCTGCCAAATACCATAAGGCAGGTATCTGAATCCGAACGCAAGCTTTGTCTACAGAGTACCCCGAAGTGGCCAGAGATGGATGCAGAGACGGCTCCAATGAAAGCTGACGAGGCTACCTTGCAGAAATTTTACATTGAAGTAAACGCTAAGCACTTCGAGATGAAGGCACCAAACCTTCCTGCCATCACATACGTTGCAGGCTACTGCGCCCATGCGGCACTTAAAGGGGTGGTGCCATCAAATTTCGAGGCTATAACAAGCCTGTTGTGGGTTTCCTCTGTATGCAAGGACACTCCACACGAAGGGTCGGACACAGCAAACGTTTAGAATATATTTTAATTCACTTCCAAAGTGTACCTAAATGCCCATTCTCCCGATCAAAACCCATCGCTAGCGCGCCAACACTGACGTATAGATCTGTAGGATGGACAACGAAAGTTGTAGTGACGTCACACCAGATCTGCTATAGTGACGTGAGTGACCTGCGGACCTCCGCCACCTCCGCAACGTACGTACCGGCTGTAGTGAACTAGAATATATTCTAGTTCACTATAGTACCGGCAAAGCATCGGTTGCTACATCACTCGCCGAGTTTCGATCGTTTTCTTGCTAAGTGCGTCACAGCCTTGTGTGGTCACGTGACCACGCCTCCTACACTTCTACGTCACTGCCCAACCTCGGCGCCCAGAAACCGAAACCGAAAGTTGTCCACATCAAAAGGCGATATTAAATTATTTAGCGAGAATACATGAATCTTGGTGCGTGCATCGTTGTTCCTGGAGCTATTGGAAACGCTTACAGCAAAGAACGCGCAAGCCACAAACATGGTGGCACCACCCCTTTAAGCGTACATAGCAAACTTAGTGGAAGACGAAGACATTAAGCTTGAAAACGCAGAAGTAATAGAAAGCGTGAGCCGTGAGGGACTATAAAGTTCCCCAGCCTGCAGTAGTGAATGCTGTTATGACCGCCGAAACAGTATTAGACAAGCTATACGAAGTCATAAGTATCCTGCTGGTTTTCGTGCGCTCCCAAATCAAAAGTAAGCCCCTTTTCTCATTAACATGCGACCTGTTGAAGGACAACGGCAATTTTCAGGAATGTGAAAGTAGTCACAGCCCACAGTTAGTAGTGTTGCAGCACCTACTTAATGCGGCAACCAATATTCTACTGAAATACTAGCGCAAGGTCAGGAATGACCAACTTGTGCGAATGAAGGTGGCTGAGAAGCGGAAGCTTAACACCTTAAAACCTTGACTGTTCTGCATTTTCACTTGTCTATGAAATGTCACGTGTAACTGAATGTTTGCATTTTTAATAAAGATTTCCTTAACACCCAACGCAGCTCATTTGTGTATTTTAAGAGGCAACCGTGAAGCAAAACAGACAGCACTGCTACACATACAATTGTAAATGTTTCGTAAGAGGCACGAAATGTTTCGTGCAAAGTTCTGGGACTATTTCAGAGTATTAATGCTAAACTGCAGTGAAAACAGAAGTTCTAGAAGTTGTGCTGACATTTACTTAATTTATAAAGCGTAATTCCATGCATATATATATATATATATATTATATATATATATATATATATATATATATATATATATATATATATATATATATATATAGTTCCTTAAGCAATACTGCATCAGAAGACTGTTCCTATCTCTTCATAAAGTTATTCTCATTAGGTTCATTTCACTCAACATTTGATCAAGTGCTTACCCATTACGGGCCTTAGCTAGTCCAGGAGTTCTTGGCCATATTCATAAATATAAAAACACGGTAGAATCTATAACTGCAATGTAGTTAAGAGCTTTTTGAAATTTCAACATTTAAACATGCAAAGCTCCCGGACAGAAACCGCAAACTTCCACAAAAACACACACTATCTATCTATCTATCTATCTATCTATCTATCTATCTATCTATCTATCTATCTATCTATCTATCTATCTATCTATCTATCTATCTATCTGTCTGTCTGTCTGTCTGTCTGTCTGTCTGTCTGTCTGTCTGTCTGTCTGTCTGTCTGTCTGTCTGTCTGTCTGTCTGTCTGTCTGTCTGTCTGTCTGTCTGTCTGTCTGTCTGTCTGTCTACAGCTTCTTCATTTTTAGCTGACCGGAGGTAACCACAGTGGGGCGCTTGCCCAATTTATGTGGCGCATACCCGCTAGAAGCTGCGTTACGCTCCCCGTAGATTAACCTTTTCGTCTAACGAACCTATCTATGGTCGTGAAACTGACGGCAATACAGTTTTTAAAGAATATAACTTATCAGCCTAAACTAATTTGTCACTTTATTTTAGTGTCCCTTTTAACACTTTTCGGCGAGCATTTCTTTATTCATTTCTTTTCTCACAGCTTTTTTCCGGCCGACGCAGCAGCGTGAATCACAGCACGCGCAATGCCGCTCTGTCGCGGCGCCTGTATTATTATCAACGACGTTATCTGTACGTAGCGTCATGCGGCGTTTGTGTTTTGAACCATTGTCCTTCGATTCCTTGCATTTCCCGTCTTGCTAATCTTTTCTGTGTCATTTTCGTCCCTTTCTTTCTTTCTTTCTTTCTTTCTTTCTTTCTTTCTTTCTTTCTTTCTTTCTTTCTTTCTTCTTTCTTTCTTTCTTTCTTTCTTTCTTTCTTTCTTCTTTTTTTATTTTTTTTGTAAACTCCAACTGTACGCTGACTCTTTCGAGATACGCGTTCATATGTGTGAAGTGCCGAACCCGATAAAGCCCGGAACGTTCCACGGTCGGCTTTGAAATTGCTTGTTTTTTTTGTTGTTTTTTTTTTCTCTATCTCTCTTGTTTCCGGTCGGCTCGGCATGCATACAACGGAACTTACGCTCTGCGAACGCGATAAGTGAAGCGGACGCTTGAAGCACACAGACTCTACGAAGGCCGAAAGGCAATATGGGCCCCGGCCAAGCAGATTTTATAGGATATGACCCATAAAACTTTGTCTATCACACCGCGTATCTATCTAGCTATCTTTCCCGTGATATTCCCCGCTCATATATATAGTCAGTCATAAACATTTCCCTTTCCACTCTCCTTGACCCGTCGACAGGCCTGATGCATTGGTTTTTCGCGCGATTCTGTGGACCCTTCCAAATGTTTACACACACGCACGCACACACACACACACACACACACACACTGTTGGAACATCAGCAATGTCTTCATTCCGTCTCAATCAAACAGTTATTATTTCATGGTAGGTTAATTGTAACATATAAAATGTACAAACGAAGGTCCCAAAGTACAAGACTGCTACGGGACCCAGCGCTGTTGTCCAGTCTGCTAATGTGTCTAGATTTACACTTCACGTTGTACAGTATATAATCACTAACCAACCATAATAATATATATATATATAGATATATATATATATATATATATATATATATATATTATATATACATATATATATATATATTATATATATATATAATATATATATATATATATATATATGTATGTATATTATATATATATATATATAGATGTTGTAGACTGGCACGACGTACCGTTCTTAGCCGCCGACTTCTCCGCTGCCCGTCCCAGTAGAAGGTCCTCCGGGGGCAGGTCCTCCTGGAGAAGCTGATTGGCCGCTGCGAGCGCGGCACGGGCTCCCAGACGACCGCTGCGCCCTCCGTCGGCAGCGTGGAACACCGACTGTAGGGCTGCACAGGATATCGAGATTCACTCAACGGTTGACGACGAAGGACACATTCTAACATTATGGAGGTGCATAGATAATGAACTTTTGCTGCCAGACTTAGATGCGTGGATTGATTGATTGATTGATTGATTGATTGATTGATTCTTTCTTTTATTGGGTGACTGACCGTAATATTATATAATAGCTGTTGGGGTTTTACGCCCCAAAACGACGATATGTGATTACGCTCGAGGGACGCCGTAGTGGGGGGGCTCCGGAAATTTCGACCACCCGGGGTTCTTTTCTCCCAGGATGAGATGCGTATATGCATGCATTGCTTGCTTTTGCTTGCTTGATTGAATGGTGAATTAATTAATTAATTAATTAATAATTGACTAATTGATTTATTATATGACTGACTGATTGGGTGACTGATGAAGGACATATTCCAACACTGTGACAAACACTCAGATAACGAACTTTGCTGGTATATATACACTGAGATGCGTACATTTGCTGATCGACTGATTGACTGAGTGACCGAATGGGTGACTGATGAACACAACATACTAATATGAATGCATTAACCGACCGACCCACGGACCTATTGTTTGACTGATGAAGGACACATCCTATAACGCCGTTCAAGTACACAATTGGTGGCAAAATGCGATGTTTCATCCCAGCTGACACACTGATGAAACGTCAGTGCTTGCGCGGTGCAGCAGCTGTGTAGTTCGTGGACATAGACTTATCACTGGCGTAGCCGGGGTGGGGGGGGGGGGGGGGGGGGGAGGTGGGGGATTTAAACCCGTCCCAACGTTTTTCAATTTTGCACGTGTAGGCCTATATTTCCACGCGCGTTTATTGCTTTATTTTGATGTATTCCGGCTTCAACCACAAAAACTGTTAGCTACGCTCGGCGCAGACCACGCCGCAATTAATATTTGAGAAACTCCGCGATTGTTAGGGTAAGATTACGCGCAGGACGCGAATAGTCAGGTTTATTCGATTGCTTGTACGCGAGCAGCAGCGATGACGCTGTAAGGTTCGATGACTGATGTTGTCAAAGACGACGGGTTCCGCCGATGATCAGATTGGCGGCAAAATACGATAACTTTCATCCCAGCTGACACACACGATCAGATTACCGACGGCTGACGCTGTGATCGCCGCTGTCAGTGTACAGCGTGTATTGCTTGTACTTTGACTTCTCGTTTCCTGGGCACAAGTTATAGCCCGAGTGCCGTCTTCTTCACAGTCCCAACCACGTGACAATATATAAACCTCTTCACAGAAGGCTTCCTGGGCGCCGCCACAATCCTCGTAATAGGCGAGACCCCCCCAATGCACTGCCGAGGCTGTGACGTCAGTCTTTGTACTCCCGTGGTACAGTGCAGAAAGGGGGTGCTTCTTCTTTCTTGTGAAAATGTCTATACAGGCATAGATACAAACGCACTCTGTAAAAACTGCGCGAAAAACGTGGACAAAGGGAGAAACGGACGACACAAATGCATACTAACAACTGAAAGTTTATTGAAAAAACACAGAATATGAAGAGCAAATAAACCACGCGTGCAAGGTTCAACAAAAGACAGTTACAAGTGCGCATCGAGATACGCAATCTCCGCCTCGTGCAACGCCACAGATTCTAAGATACAAACGCACGCACGATCATACATACAGTACGGTTGAAACTACCCCCCCCTCCCCCCCCCCCGACTCCCGAAAAAAAATTCTGGCTACGCTAATTACTTTACCGTCTCCACAGCGATCGTATGCACTCTTTGAAGAGAGTTCTTTGCATGCGCAGAATGCTTATTTGTTCTAGATGTTCCATTAGTGGTTCTAAAGCTAAAATGATCAATATCGGGATGCGAACGTCGTTTCATATTAATTGTAAAAACGGCTGCTCAATATTCGAAAACTGCTCGACTCCATTGACCTTTGGCACTATTAAATTCATATTCGATTCGGTCTCAGTAATCACTTTGCGCACACCCCTATACATAGTCGGATACAAGTCCGGAGAGGCCGCACCCAGCCAACCGAAGTGACCGAAGCGCGACAGCCGATCGCCTCCGCGATAGCGAAATAGTCCCCGCTCATGCACTCGGCAATGTTCTCCGAAGGCGGAGTCACCGGCCGTCCGACTCATGACGTCAGTCCGGAGTGCGCGCCCATTGGTGCAGGCTTTTGTGCATCCGTCTTTGAGGAGGAAATGCTGCGGACTTCCGAAGTTGTATCCGACTGTGGTGGTCACAGGTTACTGCGCACATGTCATTCAAATTCCCAAGGTGTGGCTTGCATGCCGTCAAGGTTTGTGAGATGACGTTCTTTCTATAAATCTATTCCACCGTGAACAGTATACAGTGAACTACTCAAGATCAAGAAGATCAAGAAGAGAAAAACAAAGTGAAGGCGTTCAGCCGGACTCTGTCACGCAGGGCGGACTAGTTGGCGAGAGGTGACGCGCCCTCCGTCAGTCAGCCAGAAGCGCAAGCGCGTCAGCTGTTATTTTCTTGCACGTCCGGCCGCCCCGAGGAAAGCTAGCTTGCACAACAGCGGGTTGTGTCGGGTGCGCCAGCGCCGTCGGCGTCTTCCCGACCGTGGCTCGTCGCTAGAGGCTCCCGAGGAATTTCCGTGTCCGCCGCCGCCGCGTGAAAACGTTTCGACACGTCTGGTGCACTGAGTCACGCGTCTTCTCGCGCATAACGTGGCGAGCGAGACCCGCCGCTTATACCTCAGAAGAGCTTGCGTAACCTCCCTTTATCGTGGCCAAGGTGCTTGGCTTTGCATGTCTGAAGCTGATTGATTAGAATAACTTAATGATGAGTGTCCGGACTGGATGGCTTATTGATTGATGTGTTTATTGGAGTGACTGCCTAACTCACTGGCCTGACTGGCTGATTGGTTGATTGATTAGACCATAGTGGCTGACACACCACGTAATTGGTCGATTGGACGGACTGGCTAACTGTTTAATTGGACGGACTGAATGAGGAGTGGCTGATTAGGCTGGCTGGCTGTTTGATTTACCGGACTGACTGGTTTATTGATTGATTGGACTGACTGGCTGACTGACTCACTGAGTCCAATCAACGGACTGACTGCCTGCTCAATTGACTGTTCTAACCTGGCTGACAGACTGACAAAGTGATTGGTTTATTGCATTGGATTGGTGATAACGAGACAGGTCGAATGTCTTACTGGTAACTGATTCATTGACTGATTGCTATATGACTGTGCTATACAGCACAGAGAAACAGTGAATCAGCTTAGGCTAGTGTGTTCACTGTTAAAACGATTTCTCATCACGAACTACGTGTGCGACACGCGCCCTTATTAATCGATAAGGCATATAGTCGTAACAACATTACTCACAGCGTTGGGCGCGATGACTCGCTGGAGGGTTGTGACTGGTGAACACTGGTGAGGGCTGACTGACGCGTGTCGAACTATGCATACACCGGTTGACGCGATAATCTTGTTCTTATTCTTGTCCACCTTCAACTGTGGTTCACACCCACTGTGGGGGATTGGCCAAGAATTGAGGGGTTTTATAAAATGTTATGGTACTTTAGAACGGAGGTTACAGAATAGAAACACTAAAAATTGTCGGAAGCGTATACCTCTGCTCTTGTTCTCCTAGTCATCATGGCTCACACCAACGTTTTAAAAACGTTGGCTCACACCCACTGTGAGGGATTGGCCAAGAACTTGGTGGTCTTACAAATTTATATAAAAGTTAGGAATTTATAGAATAGGAGCTGCGAATCAAAGACGAAATGCAAGTGTGCGATACAAAGTAGAAATAAAAAAATTCAGAACCACATTCATTACGAACAAATAAAAATACCAAGAAGAATTTTACGTAGATCTATATGTATATATAAGACAAAAAATTAGGGCAACCTGATTAAATAGGTAACTGATTGGTTTTGTTAATATAATTCCGAGCTGAATTAACCAGAAATGGAGGCTCCAGAAGGCAAAATGGCAGTCACAGGCGTATCTATTCCAATAGCTCGCAAATGGGTTTCTGATAGGGTATGTCTTGCTGTACTAAATTGTGTACAGGTAAAGAAAAAAAAAGATCTGTTGTTTCTGGCTGCCCACAGAATGCGCACAGTGAAGAAGGCACCTGGCCATACATGTACAGCAATTCTTTTTCTCATTCTTTGTAATGTCGATTACTCTACAACATGGCGCAAACCTCCAGATGAGTATATGAAGGAAGGGCATTTTGAGGGCTAGTTTCTTTTGTTTGACACAACATTTAAAAAATGCCCAGATGACCTTCCTTCATTGATTCATATCGAGGGTCTCGTTCCGGCAGACGCGATGCCTTCAGGTAGTATGCGAGGGCTTATTGGTCAGCTGTCCGCTCGTTAAAGGATCACGTGCTACGTTGCGCCAGCGGGCAAAAAAAAAAAAAAAGAGTGTTCAACACTCGCCGTCATGGCTACAAACGGCGCTGACTAACACTCCCAGGTTCGCACGCACATCAAATGCCCGATTACAGCATCGAGCGCGTAACCCGAAGGCTGCAGGTTCGGTCCCTGCCGGCGGCAGGTTGTCTTTTCGTCCCCTTTACTTTCGCCACATCCGTATCACAATTCCTACAATACACTTAAAAAACAGTACAATTAACATCCCCCATGCTTCCTTGGTTTTATTTTATGCTCGTTATCACGGATCAATATATGTCACACAGCGATAATACATTGTTTGTCCGTAAAGTCATGAGACTGGGTCTGGTAAAAAAGAATGTTTTGATCCGATCAGTACATATATTATTCAACTTCTTTTATGTAGTCTTCTTGGGCGTCGATACACGGCTGCAAAGTGGTGCACGGGCTCCCCGGAAGTCAGCTGCCATAACCTCTCTCAGAGACTCTGTGACAGCCAGGGGCGCAGCCAGAATTTTTTTTTTTTTTTTTTTTGGGGGGGGGGGGGGGGGGGAGGGGGCACCTCCGTTGATCTGAAGTGGGGGTCGGGCAGGCGGATGTGATCGAGTGTCATTTTGAGCTCTGTATGCCATGGCAAAAAAAAAAGTTCGGGGGGGAGGGGGGCACGGGCACGGTGTGCCCTTCCCCTCCCCCCCCCCCCCTTGCTACGCCCCTGGTGACAGCCCGTTGAATGGCGGCAACACCGTTGAAACGGTGATCTTTCACGCTTCTCTTGACTTTTGTGAACAGGAAGAAGTCTGTCATACTCACATCAGGGATGCGTATAGCCCGATGCAGCTCTGATGTGTACATATGTATATATCAGGGCCGTAACTAAGGGGGGGGGGGGGGGCGTTGAGGGGGTTCTGACACCCCCCGAAATTTTTTCATGCTTTAACTATTCGGGAGGTACTGAAATACTTTCACGCCTTCACAGTGACCACTAGTTGGCAAAGTTAGGCGTTCTATACACACAAAGACCCCCCGCAAAAATATTCCTGGGTACGACCTTAGTATATATAGTATATATGCACTGTGGAAGCGACCGGCAGACACAGTGGCGGAAAACACGGTATACACGCGCTACGCGATCGCAGGAAAACAAGTCCGTCCGTGGCGCGGTGGGAATTGCACTCGATCTCCCTCTTACATGCGCGGGAGGAGAATCCGCCGGGCGATGAACGACGCTAATTGGGTGAAGGAGGATGCTGCGGGGGAGGATCTTGCGCCGGATCCTCGGGGTCATAGCCCCGTGTCGTGACCCCCTTCTCTTCCTTGTTTTTATGCCCGGAGCAGCTTCTGAGTGAGGCCGCGCTTCTTCGTATGCGAGCGAGGACCTGACTGACTGCATCGCGACGTGGTGCACCATCGCTGAGTTCGATAGAGCAACGCATGCATTGGCGTGACCAGGCGGTGGTCGGGACGGGGGAGCTCGAACCCTCCCCCCCACCCAAAATTTTTCAGTTTTGTATGTGTACATAGATGCGCGCGCACATACAAACGGACGCACGAACACACAGTAAGTGAGGTTGACAGACATCATAGTCTGGATGCTCCGTATTCTATTTTTTTTTTTTGTTCTCTACCGCAGTATAGAAAAATGTACTAAGTTTATCTCCGAGAGTAAGAAAAATAATAATAATAATAAACAGATTGGTGCAGAAACTCCGCTGGAGCTGTTGAAGAACGCGTAAGCATTGTGTCATTTGCTCGTCTCTGTCGTCTGTCATATACCGTGCTTGGGAAAGTAGGAGTTCGAGTCCCTACGAATTTCGGAGGTCGAGGGTTCGAGCACTAAAACATTTGGTAAGATCTATGTTCGAGTCGTTATTCACTACACTGTACCGCATGTTTTCGATGTATTTCACGTAGAGCCCTATGTATTTCTATGGAAAAGGTGTTACACCTTTACAGATACACCAACAGAGGGGCGTATTTCCCGAGGAAATAGCTTATAAGAATGCGTCGGCGTTAAGACGAAAGAAACTTGCTCTCTCTTTTTTTTTTTTTGTAATCGTACGCGTCGTCTTTATTTCTCGAAAAAGAAGCATAAGAGGGGTCGTTGAACGACGCAATTGTAATGTTCATGGACCTGTTGTGAATTTTTCTTTCCTTTTCTAGTTTTCTAAAAATTTATTTATTTATCGTACCGGTCAGGACCCTAAAGGGTACCCACCCTATATAAAGGGGAAGACCACACATATCATCATCATCATCGGAGCATCCATCCATCCGGTATACAAAGCAGCGAAAGCGGAAACACGTTTATGACCCCGCTTCCAACTCAAGGCACTCGCGCTTCTTCTGTACCCTGCACGCGAGACATACATCACCTTTTTTTTTTCTTTTTTTCGCGCGTCTACAGCTGGCGTCATTTTGCGCAGACGCGTCGTTTTTAAGGGTGAATGCGCGCTCGTGAAGAGAATCGGCTTTGTCGAAGGAAGCACGCGAATGGCCCTCGCGTTATGCTTGGCAGAGGCTTTTCCTGCGCACGAAGTCCCCGTGAGGGCTGACTGAAATAGCTCTTTAATACGAGGAACAATATATATATATATATATATATATATATATATATATATATATATATATATATATATATATATATATATATATATATATATATATATATATATATATATATGTGTGTGTGTGTGTGAACGAGAAGAAAAGAGAGAGGCAGGGTCACTGAAGGGCATATAATAAATTTACCACCACACGAAGCCGGCCAGTAAAGTGTAGGCGCACGTTCAAAGTACGAAGCGTAGTTTCCGACTACATTCTTTGCGCCAATCAGCGCGCAAGTCTCAACATCAACATGAGCCATCTACAGTCCCGTTCTTTTTTTTTTTTTTTCTGTTCTCTGTAGAGCTTTCGGTTCCGAGTATAAGCGCTTGTGTGTTCTGTCTCAACTGTTGCCCCGTTGTTGTCGCCCTCATTTGTTTGGTCTTTCGTACTCCCGTTTATTACTGCTCTATAGCGTATAGACGAGGAATCTCCTCCGTCGTCGTCGTGCAAGCGAATCTGTTGCTCGCACAGATAGAAGAAGGAGGCGTCGCGTGTATAGTACATATATAAGATAGACGACGACGCGGCCTGGTTTTACGCTTGAATGGGCTGCTGCGCCGCCGAGCGTCGCGAATGTGGCACATGTGCACGCGCTGTTTTCCAAGCGTCGTTCTTTCGTCCTTGTATCCACACACACACACACACACGCACGCAGCCAGCACGACTGCGATGACGAGCTACGGATGGCGTTTATGTGGAAAGCGTAGGGTCGATATCGGTGTCTGCATGCTTCGATAAATATGACACCGTCGCGGGGAGATCTTTAGGGATGCGTGCACTAACGTGGAACACTCAAGGAGGCTTAAAAAAAAAAAAATTAAAGCCAGTTCCAGGCCCGTGAAATCTAAGGAAATAGCGGATGTAGCAAGCAAGCGATCAAGCGCGAAAATTCACCGTCGGCGTCCAGCGGCGTCGGGAATAGCACGAGTGATGCAAAAAAGCATCACGTGATGACGTCACCGTGTGACGTCATCATGACGTCACAGATCGCCGAAATTTGTGACGTCACCATGACGTCACATCACACGGTGCACGTCATCAAATGACAACGTAGCTTGGTCAAAAGTGGGCCGATCACGGAGGCAGTGCAAAACCAGGTGAGGTGCGTGCCTCCGATCCCGGAGGCAGTGCAAACCGACCTTAGGCGTGGAAAGCTTTCAATAGGTGGCGGGGCAGGATCAATACAACACATAGACGGAGAAGAAGATGGCAATCGTCTCTTCTTAAGTGAATGTATAAGGGACCCTGTGAGTTTTCATCTTCGTTCTTTATTTATCTCTTTCTACATTGCCCATCTCTCCTCCTTTCCCTCCTGCTAACCATCACATCACTCCTCCTCACCCGCACTTCTCTTTCCCACCCTTTGTTATGCTATACTGTGCATGGTTACGTCATGGTTTACCCTCTCCTCACTTCCCTTTCCCACCCCTTGCTAAACTACATGTACTGTACAAGGTTAACACGCCATAATATACCGTCTCCCATCCTCCTCTCCTCACACTCAGTTCCCTTTCCCACCCCCTAGCTATGCATGGCTACGCCACGGCCGCTTAATAAACAACTTTGCGGCCGCGGCTATGCTATGCTAAGAGCTGCTTGGCACGTACTCGCTTTCTGTGGCGCATACCCGCCGAGTTTTCTGTCTGCGACACCGGCCTTACTCCGAGTTTCAACAGGAGCTCCGCTCAACTGTTAAAAGCTGCTGGAGTGGAAAATTGCGTCCGCAGAATGAAGCCAGACCTCCGCCATCTTACTGCGGGCACGATATAAAGAAAAAGCAGCGTTTGCCTCGCACGCCGTACGAATTTAATAGCGGTAATTTTCTAGGTCAGATACTGCTCAACGGGTGTCTCGACTGGTTTCCTTAAGAAGCCTCAAAGTCTTGGAAAATTATGGTGCGGATCAAGTTTCCTGTAATCATCCAGATGTATTACTTTTCGTCGGGAACATCGATCTGCGTTCACGTTAGGAGAACAAACTCACTTTATCTCTGATCGGGTATTGCACGAGACGGCCATGTTTTTGAGGTAAACTCCAGGCAAATGCCGAATTCACATCTGCTGCTAAGACCTTGTCAAAGCTGCCACTCCGTAGTATTTTCTAAACTTCCTTTGGAACACTACAGTCTATAGATTGGAAACTTAAGGGGTATTCAGACGGGGGAGGAATGCTCAGGGGAGACGGGGGGATTGCGTATCACGTGACCGCGACGTCACGGATTAGCGAGTGGGCGTGACCCCCCCGCGCCTCCTCGGAGGAGACGGGGACGTTTTCCCCGAAAGGACAAACAATCCCCCGGCGGTTGGGGGTACGGCGGAATTTCGGGCTCTTGTTTGGCCACATTGTTGCACTTACTCCTGCAGAGAGCGGCAGTGGGTGCCCATTCTGCAGCGGGATGGTCGTCTGCAGCTCGTCGTCAGCAGCTCGTCAAACGGGTGGTGCAAGCCACCAGAGTAGTCTAGTAACACTGGCCTCCCCTCGTCCGTGTGAGTGGGGGGGCATTTGCGGAGACTTCTCCTCGCGAGTTGACGTCACTAGGCTCCGCCTTTACCCCCCGCGCATTTCTCCCCCGTCTGAATACCCCTTTAAACGTGACGTCACGGACGCAGCTTCTGAACCTACTGGCACTGCACAATGGCGGGTTTGGTGACAAACGAGTTGCGGTTAGCTTCCGTCGAGGTGATACCGACGTCGCAGGAACGCCTGTGTGTGTGAATAACGACATGATTTGCATGCGCATGCTAACATAATGTGACATCGCAAACGTCGCGTACCTCCCCCCCACCCCCCATCCCCATGCTGGTGCGCCAACACGCCGGTTTCAGTGACGTCAATGCAAGCCATTTATAGGTTGAACACTTAGGTAGCAACATGAATATAGTCAGTCAGTAAGTCAAGTCAGTCAGTCAAGTCAAGTCTAGTCAAGTCAGTCTGAGGAGTTTAAGCCGCCGGGGGATCCACGTGGTATAGATATAAGCTCCAACCACATGCCATCGGTTTTTCATTAAGTTCAGTCACTTGTTTCGCTGGTTTTACATCGAAAAGTCCATCGCGGAAATGTTTTGCGGAAACCCGGTGGTGGGCGATTGGGGGGGGGGGGGGGGGGGGCACGACGGCTTCCCTTTATGGATGTTAATGCGTGTGTTCGTATGTATGCGCGTGGATGTACCCATACAAATGGGACGTTCGTGGATCAAGAGAAACAGAGTAAAGACACCGCCGCGGTCGAACGATTTCGTGTTCGAGGCGAAAGCATTATTTTCTAAATCGCTTCGGGCAATCGCTTCCATTATACAGCTGATCGTTCCATAAACAAGCAGGGCGACGTGACCGCATACTCGAGCGGGAAAAATGACTCGCGCGTGCGACCGAGGCGAAGACCAGCAGCAAGCAGCAGCTGTAGCTGCCGCTGGATGCAACGACGGCGGTGGTCAAGAAAATAAAACGGCTCGGCTGCCTCTTCTCCGCCTCCTAAGCGACCGCGTCATCAACGGGACCCCCTTTTCACGTTTTTTTTTTGGTATTTTTTCTTTCTTCTATCTTTCGTTTTCATGTTTTCTGTCGCTGAATTCCTTTCATTTGTTCTTTTATTTTTTGTTATCTTTATTCTTTTCTTTAGCTCAATGCCTGTCTGACCTCCCTTTTTTCCTTTCTTTCTTTCTTTCTTTCTTTCTTTCTTTCTTTCTTCCTTTCTTTCTTTCTTTCTTTCTTTCTTTCGTTTTTTTTTTTTTTTTTGAAATCTTTACTTCACTGTGTAACGGCTACAAAGGACTTCGGCGGTCTCCGCAACACTGCGGAATGTCAACGACGCGGGGGGCGCGCGGGAGGGGGGGGGCTATTCTTTGTAAGCGCTCCCCCCGCCCCCATCCATCCCATTTCCTAAGCTACCGTACCGGAAAGGTAAAAATCGCTTCTTGGAAACCCGCTCACCACGCAACCGCGCGAGGCAGCCGCACGCTCACGACCGCCGTGCATGTAGGTAGGTACCTCGGCTGCTGCAGGCTCGGAACCGCGCAATAAACGGGTTTTCCTTCGCTTTCAGTCGGGGGCACGAAAAGAAAAGGACACACTCTGTTATATAACTGCCGGACCACTACAGAGTAGCGGTATGACAGATAGAGAAAGAGAGGAGGGGTGGAAGAGGAATGGGACCCGTTCGGAAGGGCTTGTAGTCAACGTAACGACAAGAATGGGGCAATGGTATTGTTGCTGTTCGGGCTTTGGCACGACGAGTCATGGCCACTTGGTTTCGGCGGCTTGACCTTCGGGGCTTCTTGAGCGAGGCAGGGGACGTAGGCAGAAATTTTTTTGCGAGGTAGGGGACGTGGGGATGGGTTCAACGAACAGTTTATGTTTGTGCGTGTATACTTACATGTGCAAAACCGAAAACTTGCCGCCCTTTGCCTAGGTGCCTGCCTGGGGTTCTTAACATTCACCTAAATCTA
>NC_051182.1:142860023-142877423 GCF_013339695.2 Rhipicephalus sanguineus
GGGAATGAAAGAATAAGAAAAAGAAGGAAGAAAGAGTACGGGCACGTCAGAACGCGACGCTCGCCTCTCTCCAAAACACACTCTCGCCGCATAATGTCTGCTCTCTCTCTTTCCAGGACACCTCCTCCTCGCCCGATATTTACACAGCGGCGGCCTCCGAAACAACTTGCACGCGACGCGCACGCTGGAAACACGAGGGACGGCGGCAGACTACTGGAGGAGAAGTACAAGCGCGGATGCGCACCGAGGCCACGCAAGTTGTAGCAGGCAGCAGAAGCAGCCGTGGGCTTTATCTCCGAGAAAGAAGAGACACAAGACGATGGAATAAGGATGTCTGTGTAGAGGGGGAGGGGGTAGATGATGATGATACGCTGTTCTTAATTGTGCGAGGGCAAGGTTTGGCCAAAGAGCGCCATGACAGGTAATGTAGTCTTGAGTGTGATCAATGATTTACGATTACAGTATGCAAAATGGCTGTAAAGTGGCCTAAAAACACGCGCTTTAGAAAAAAAAAAAAAAAAAAAAAAGAGAGAGCCAAGAAAGAAACTGTCAGAAAGAGAGAGAACGTCATAGGGGAGAGCAAAGAAAAACACGGGAGAGTGAGAGTGAGGAGGTTGATTCCAGAGTGGAGCTCGCCCAAGGGCATCACCTCCTCTCGTCGCGAGCGAGAGAAGGCGTGAAAGGGGAGGGGGAGGGGAGAAGGATAAGCGGCGCCGAGGCGCCCTTGAACTTGGGCTGCTGCACGACCGGAAGGAAGAAGTCGCTCTTTGCCGAGGAGGCGACAACGACGTCGCGCTGGCGTTCTGCTGCCGTCGTGTCACCGTCGTCGTCTCCTTTTTGGCGACGCTTCGCTAGTGGATGCCTTCCACATCCACTGCTGCTCGGTGCAACCACTTGCGGCGGCATTCTCAGCGCTGGCGCAAGAAGCAAGCGGTAGCAGACAGGCAGCGCGGCGCCGGTGCGAAGAGAAAGACCGACGCTGTTGTGGTGACACGTGCCTGACCTTACAGCAGCAGCTCCTTTTTCTTTCATATATGTTAGGTGTTGGGGCAATTCTTCCAACTACGGTCTCTCACCGGATTATAGGCTTCCATCTCTGTGTGCTTTCGATAGAGGACGAAGAGGACACCGTTTGTGTACAAATAAAACGGCTATACATTCCGTATTTATTATTTTTTATTGCAATGATTTAACACTAAACTGATCACTTTTGGTTTGCTCCCTCATCTTTTATTTTTTTATATTGGCTGTATGCCTTACATACCTACACGGCGAAGTAGGCTACCCCGCGTTTCTTTAAAGTTTTTATTATTATTATTATTAAGGGAACAAATTTTACCACCAAAATCGGACTGTTGTGAGCTCGTAAGAGCTTTCGCTGGCGAAAAAAAAAAAAAAAGGGGAACGCATTGTAACGCCTCCATGGGCGTCGGTAGGATTTGGTCTTGAGGGGTGCAAAACCACGTTGCTTAGAATAAGAGGGCTGAGCTAGTTGGTACGTTTTCATGTTGAACGACTGGGCGCGCAAACACGGACACGAGGGAGCAGTCAAGACTACACAAACGCGTTTGTGTTGTCTTGACTCCTCTCTTGCGTCCGCGTCCGCACGGCCAGTCTTTTACTATGTTGCATCGCGGTGGTGTTGGTGTTGGGAGAGCGAGCGGCCCTTTCCACACCACCCTACTAACGCCCATGAACGCCTGTACAACGAAACGACCCGTATAACGAAATTCCTTACGTTAGAGTGCGTGACCTTGTGCATGAAAGCTAGGGACGCCTATATGTGCATAAGCAGCCTTCGCTGTATTGCACGGAAAAAATCTATGCAAGGCTGGGCATAGTTGCGAAATGACCTCTGAGATCCACGCCGTCCAATGGTCTAAGAGGACACGACTGAGGACACTTCTTTTCAATCCTTGTCACGCGTAGGGGCGCAGTGTTGCCTGCCTCCAGTGGCGACGGCGCACTCTAATAAGGAACTCTAGGATAAAAGTTTCCGCGGTGCTTCTCGAGATGCTGAAACCTCGTCGAGATTTGCTGCGCCTCGTGGCAGATTCGGAAAACTCTCTGGGTAAGCCTTCTCCGTTTGTGAGCCGCCATCGATTTTTTGTAGAAGATAACGCGGAGGCGCTGCGTCGCTTGTCCCTTTTCACGAGCGTTCCTAAAGCACTCGACAAACAAACACGCATCGTGAAGCGTTTCGGTGACGCTCGGTGTCATAGCTGAGAATGATCCCGATCCCCGATCCCCCCCCCCCCCCCCCGCGCATTCGCCACTTCAGCACGCAAGATCCTAATCTATCTTCCTTTCTTCATTTATTGAGAAAAACACGAGAATCCGCGGCCGCAGCGTCGCATGAATGCAGCACACCATGAGCACAGCGTCATCAGTTTCGAGACGAGCGCCCAAGATGGCGATGACGTCACTATGGTATATCATTCGAGGACAGAGTTCGGCAAGCCGCGAACTTACAAGCATAGTTCCAATCATGTGACATTTGGAGAAAAAGACTTTTGGAAGGTCCTTGTACGGGTGCGTATAAGGGACACCCGCGAAAACTTGTGCCTGCGAACTATAGTTTAGGTTTGTTTTCACATCGCGTGCTTCTTAAGGTGTTAGAATTTTATCGCTCCCTACAGCAGTCGTCCTCAATTTAGTGATCGCTTTCTTTCTTCGAAGCTGCTTGCCTGAGATGGTAGACTGACAACGCGAATAAAGGCTCAAGTTAAAAAATAGATAACAACAACAACAAAAGCCGAAAATAAACGCCCGAGGGTGTTGTGCAGCAAACTACGTTCTAAGGATAGAGTAAAGAAGGATAAACAAACAGTAAAGAAGGCGTGCTTTTGTGACGTCAATCACGAAACAGAGCAAAAGAATAAAAATCCGCAGGAAAGAAACTACGCTTAACAAGCGACAGCTGCGCCGGACAGCACACCTGATAGCCACGATTTTTCACTAAGAGCCCGGACAATCGATTTTGTTCCTTATCCGTAAAAAACAGCCGTAAGGTGTCTTTTCTTTTTCTTTAAAATTTTATTAAGGGGAAAGGGGAGGGGGGTGTCCAAGACGACGTTCAAGGCAATACTGGGACAGGAAACGGAAGCACGAATACACCTTTATACAACTTCGCTTTATACAACTTCGCTTTTTTTTTTTTGTCCCAGACAACTTTGTTTCATTCGCGAGATGCTTTTCCTTTGCGCTACGGTTGCTATCCAAACCGCGACGCTCATGACATGTTTCCGGTTCCCACAACCGCTTCCGCCGCACGCAACGAGCGCAACAATGGCCTCAAGATCTGTGAGAATTCTTTTTGTACGTGTCGCTTTTCATTTACGATCGGTCCTATTCACTTTGCTAAAAGAAATTACACCATCTCCCACTCAAGGGAACATTGACGGGATGCGAAGCAGCATTGGGGGGCGCAGATCAAGTTTCCGTTACGTTCACTCGGCGTTTCCGTTAGTGTATGAGGTTTGTATTGGTGTTTGTGCGTTGTTTCCGTTAGCGCCGAGTGAACGAGTGGCGCCGACGTTGACGTTACAACTCATCTGAGCGGGATCGAAGCGAGAATGACGGAAGCCGACCGAGCGCACGCGCTTATAGACACATGAAATGGGGGAGGGAGAGGAGAGAGGGTTACAGGCTGTATTTGGCTGCGGCGCGGCTGCATCACGTGGGAGGAGAGAAGGCGACCGAACATCTGCGTAAAGGAGAGTGGGAGAGAGAGTAGGCGCATGCGCAGTGGAGCGCGGACGCCACCACCGACGACGGACACAGCCCCGAGCAAAAGCTGCTTCGCATCTAAAAAAAACCTATACACCTGAAAATACAAATAAAGAGCGCGTCATTCTCTCCTGGTGCGTCCCGTCTTTTCGGCACAATTCGTGACGTCATCCGTCTGTTCACGTGACGTCATGAGGCAATAAGCTCTCGATTGGCCCACATACGAGAGATATCAGTCGTGAACTGTCTCCTACCTTGCTTTGCCACGCAGTCGCACGCCCGCTCTGCCTTGTCTCGCGTGACTATCATGCGCGATCGACCGATTTCACTTCGTTTTGAGCGTGTTTCGACTGCGCAAGCGGAGAAAACAAGCGCGTAGCCGAAAAATCGCGAAATCCTAACAGGCCGAACGCTTGGTTTTGGCATAGTCCAAGTGTTTTATGAACAAGTAAGTGTTGAGAAGAAGATCAGGTCTGTATGAAGGGTCGTGAAAGCGAGGAAGCAGTCACTCTTTCGTCTTTGAACTCGGAGTGGCTTAGGGGCCCTTTAACAGATGGCATCCGAATTCAAAGCAGCCGAAGTACTTCCCTTCCTCCAGTATCTTTTTTTTTCTCTCTCTCTGTTTAGTAGTTTTATTTTGGGTATCCACTTGCACGTGTACTGCAGGGACAGCGGGTTCAGCCATCTGCTCTCGTACCCCGCATTTCATTCCCATCACCGCAAACGACGCGGAACTCTGGAAAACGACGAATTCGAACTGTCGTCAACGGAACGAGCTTTTAAACCACTCCTGAGTTCTTGGACGAAATATCTGCGATGGACATTAGAGGAGGACAAGTTGTCCGGTAGCAACAGCCAGTCAATAGTACCTTCCATTCGACCCCCCCCCCCTCCCCTCAAGACATTATGGAAACCGCAGGCACTTATACTAGCGCCAGGATTCTTCCATTGCGGAAGGGAGGGGGTGGGGGAGGGGTCATCTACATTGACAGAGGTCCATTAGGAGCGTAGCGCTGCTACCCCCCCCTACCCCCACCCCAAACTCTCTCTCTCTCTCTCACACGCAGAAGCTCACTGGCACGAACCGAATTATTGATTTCCAGTGAAACGTAGATGCCGAAATTCATATTTTACCACAGCCGCAACGCCATGCACCTGAGCTAAGTAACTACACTCGGTTACAGCCCAACAAAAATATATAAGTTGTTAATGGATTTAGCTGGACTAGTTGGTACTGACTGAATGATTCCATAATTATAGCGAACACGCAAGAAGACTACACCGAAAGACACAAGACAACCGCTATGGTTGTCTGTGACGTGGTACCTGCGCGTGCACAATGATATATATATATAATATATATATATATATATATATATATATATATATATATATATATATATATATATATATATATATATATATATATATATATATATATCATCTGTTTTAACTAGCGGTTGTCCTGTGTCTTTCTGTGTATTATTTGTGCGTGTTCGCTAGTATAATGGAAGCATTAAAATATATATATAAGCTCCGGATTTCCCCGCACATGAGCGGCGATCTCGATTTTCGATTGAGGGGGAAATGCTAGAGGCCCGTGTACTGTGCGATGTCAGTGCACGTTCAAGAACACGAGATGGTCGAAATTTCCGCGGCCCACCACTACGGTGGGCGTCATAATCATATCGTGCTTTTCGCACGTGAAACCCCACACATTATTATATTATTCACGGGTTAAAAATGTCACGTCAATCGTCTAGCCACCATCGTCTACTCTAACGTTGTCGCGAAGCAGACGACGCGCGCCAGCACAGAAAAAAAAAAGCATTCGGCGTGCTGCACGTTCGACCTACGTGTAACGAACGTCATACCCGGCCAGTGTTGCCATGGCAACATCATCTCGCTCGCACGCATAGCCTCGAGACGGACAGTGCCGCGAGCATCAGACGACGCTGGTTTCTGGGGCCACACAGATTCTCGCTAAAAAACACACAACAGGGAAACGTGGCGTTGCAGTCGATCACTTATAATAATAACTGTTCGGTTTCTACGCACTAAAACCACGATATGATTGTGAGGGACGCCGTAGTGGAGGGCTGCGGAAATCTCGACCACATGAGGTTCTTTAACGTGCACCTAAATCTAAGCACACGGGCCTCTAGCTTTTCGCCTCCACCGAAATGCAGCTGCTCGCAGAGCTCCAGCCAATCAGCGGCGGTTGAAGCGGACAGTACACTAGCTGGATAGATCAGTAATAGCTTCCCTTCTCGTCGGGTGTCTTTATAGTGCCACTGGTTTCCTCAAAAAGCCTCAAAGTCCTGGCAAATTTCAGTAGTGATCAGGACACCATTATTCAGCCAGATATATTACCTTTGTCAGGAACAGCGACCTCTTATTTTATATTTAGGTTGGTGTTTACGTTAGGAGAACAAAATCGCTTTATGTCTGATCGGGAATCCCACGAGAAGGCCACGTTTTTGAGGTAAAACTCCAAGCAAGTGCTGGCTTCCTATCTGCTGTTAAGACCTTGTGAAAGCTTACACTCCAGAATTTTAAAGACGAGAGCCTTTCTTGGGATACATGAACGCAGAAATTTTGGTCTGTCTGACTGTCTGTCACACGATTCAGCCACCCGACCAAAGCTTAAGCACTTGCTGAACGTGCAGCCAGCTTGAACTGGTAGCGGCGTTCATATTTGTGAACATTGGCGATCAAAAAGCAAATATCCCGCATATCTGAGGCGCAACATCAATACGTGAGTATTAGGTGGTGTGTTCCTTTACTAGAAAATACATAGATACGTAAATCTAAAGACGCTAGTGCTTCTTAGGCTGCGCTGAAAATGCGACGCTATGAGCCAGATGCGGCGATTCAACATAGAGGAGGAGGACTCGTGTAGTACGGCCGGCAGAAGACTATCGTCTTTCGACGACATCTAAAGCGAAGCACGCAGATACGCGACCAATTATTATTATTTTTTAAACTCCTCGGTGTGGCCTATTCGTAGACAACAAAAGGATCACTTCGATGAAAACGTTCTTAGAAGAGAGCACGCGCGATCTTCAATAAGGCCACGTGTACGCGGCGGCGACGGCTCTCTTATCACTCCTCCTGACGAGGTGTCGCAGAAAGCCAGAGTGTCGGCTGTTGGCAACAATCCCGAGCATGCAGATCGCCGCTGCATGCCCCGCGAGCGAAAGCCGCTACAAAACACGACGATAAGGAAAGCGATATAGCGACTCGCTTCTCGACGCTGTTGTAAGAGGAGAGAAAGGCTTTCGTTCAACCGTTCGCGACGCTTCGCGATAAGTGGATCGTATATACAGCAAACGTGAAAGCTCGTCTCATACGAAGAAGAAGTAAAAAAGTCACGAGACGATAGGCCTCACGCGGGAAACATTTCAACGTGTCTTGGAGCGTGGCGACAATAGAGAATAGAGGTTTGTAGCTTGTACTTTCGGAAGGGTTTACGGAATACCGCGTTACCGGAAGGTGCTATCGACATCTTGTGACGCTTTGTGCAAACCAGAATTACTGATAAGGGTAGCGATGTGAGCTTGTTAGTATGCCATTTTGACTATGTAATAGCGCTGTTTGTCGTCAGATGTCCTCGTTTTTTTTTTTGTTGCTCTATTACAAGGTGAACCAACCAAACGAAGCAATTATTGAACCCCCCGCTCCTTTACCTAAACCATTTGGGGCACGTAAATGATAATCATTTATAACTTAGTTTATCACATTTAATCAGCCTAACGGTTAACATTTTCCTTTAGACCACGTTCTCCTTGCTTGTCCTCCTATTTAAATTGGCTTTTTGTAAAATGCGGTTTCAATAATTTCCCCTATTCATTTATTTTTTAGTTGGCTATTTTTAGTTGGCCCGTTGTACCTCAGCGAGCTGCTCACCACACGCTATTTTACTTTGAGTTTTCTCTCTGGGGGCCGGCCACACACACACACACACACACACACACCACACACACACACACACACACACACAACACCACACACACACACACACACACACACACACACACACACACACACACACACACACACACACACACACACACACACAGCTCACTTGCGCGAACGGAATGAGTGATTTCCATTGTAACGAGGATGAATGAGAGGGTCTTCGCGTAACCAGCTTTCATCGGAAGATCTATCGCAACTTTCCCATCCCCGCCCCCAGCTGTGTAACTCTTGCAGAGAGACCGAAACCATAACTATCAAGTAACAGTCGGGCAGACAGGCATGCAGAAGAAAGCGCAACAAATTACGCAAAGGCCTTGTTATCCACTCGGTTTCAACGCCGGCTGGACTAACACAGATCCAATCCAAGCCAAGCTAAACAGAGCAGAGCCCCCTTCCTTTCCAAAAGGGAACTGCCGCACGAATCACACACACGCATACAAACACGCGCCCACGAACTGTTGAGGGCGCAGACGCAAGAAGCAGCCGCAGCAGCAGTCAGTGAGCTCCCAAAGAACGCCACCTCCAGAGATGCAGGGCGGGACGCGCGCGCAGACAAAACAAACAAAACAAAAACACGCGCCTCACAAAAATAACAAGGCGTGGATGAGAACACGGTGGTGAGGGAGCCCCACTAGGAACGGTGTAGAATGAAGGTGCGGGCGGGCGGGGGGGGGGGGGGGTCTTTATTTTGAGACGCCCCCACCCACGCTTAAAACAGGACTCCTCCGCCGACGTACGTCAGTTTACGTTTACCCCCTTCGCCCCCCTCTACCCTTTCTCACGAACGCTGGCCCAGCCCAAGTTCCGGACAGGCTCGCGCAGCAACCGATGCCCCCCCCCCCGTTTCCTACGGTGCTTCTCTTCTCGCCTCACAGAAACCATCACAGAAAATAGATGCAGCGTAACGGATCCTACGAACGTAGAGTTCCCGCGCTGACATTTCCGTACGCAGATCATAAGTCTTTAGAGTTCTTCAGCAAGTTAACGAAATGCGGTACGCGAATACGGTATGATATTACCCTAGCGGTCCTACGTTGTGATAACCATATCAGTGGTGGGAATGCCTTCCAGCATTTTGGAGCAGCCATTGGAGCAGGCAAAATCTGCTTTTGGAGCAGCTACCCCTGTGTTTGGAGCAGGCACGGACTTTTCATGAAGCACAGAGAGGAAGAAAATTTAGCCTAGAATTCAGCCAAGCTGCCTAGAATTAGCCAATTTAGCCTAGAAATTCAGCCAAGCTACAAATAAAGCCCGCGAAATACAAAAAAATATTCTACGTGACTAGCGCACTCGCGCGCAGTGATCGTGCTGCTCCTTGTCGTGGTAGCCACCATAGCCGTGGTTTGACCGAACGAAATCAGCTGAGGCCGCGGCGCGCCGGCTCCGTTGCAGCGGTAGGCCGATAAGTTGGCGGTTGTTGCTTGGCCCACGCTCGCTAAAACTTGCACTGTCACGTGCGCCAACTGGCTGACACGGGCCATGAAACGACCGCCAACTTATCGGCCTGCTGCAACTAGCTGTGACGAAGCCGGCGAGTCGCGGCCGCAGCTGATTTCGTTCGCTCAAACCACGGCTGAGAGCAGTACAATCGCGGCGCGCGAAAGCGCTAGTCACGTGCTTTTTTCTTTGCGTATTTCTCGGGCTTCTTTGCAGCCCGGAAGAAATGGTACACGTGAGACTTTCTCGCAAATGCAATGGGGGTTTAGGAAGACGCTCTCGAACTTTGCAAATCCCACTGCTTGCCTAAAGTCAATATTTAGCAATTGAGTTAAATGATCCTAATTAACAAATTATTTACAAAAAAAATATCCGTAGTGCGTAAGGTGGCTTTCAGCAATATGTAAATGATTTCACTCAACTGCCTCCAATATTGCATTTTTTAACCCTTGGCACAAGTTAGCTGGGACACCCGACACACACACACACACACACACACACACACACACACACACACACACACACACACACACACACACACACACACACACACACACACACACACACACACAGTTACACTGCGTGCCGCGATAACGTTTTACGCAATAAAAGTTTACTGCGCCGCTGAACTTGCTGACGCCACAGTGTCTTCCGCCTTTTCGAGAAGTGCGGAAATAGGTCGATAAATGTTTCCTACTTCCGCGCGATTGCAGCGATGCAAGCACAGGGAAAGAACGAATGCGAGGTGGCGGCCACCGACGACCGCGCCAGTATGACGTATCGCTGACAACCTTGTCGCAATAAATATATTCACCTAACTTCTCGGGCATGCCTGTCGCGTCGCGCTGCTTTAAGCCTACTGCACGCATTTAGCTGCCGATCGTTGCTGCTCGTTGTGCCGGACCGCGTTCACACGCACACCCTTTGTAGAAACGAAAGCAGCCCTCTGTTGCGGAGTTGATCGTTGCGGATCGTGCACACAGAAACCACGCTACACTCACGCCATTACGATAAACGCACGCGTACGGCACAGCAAGCGTAGCTCTGTCGTAACCATACTGCACGTTTTTATTAGGCGACAACACAAACGCACCTCTGTCCGCTGCCAGGACCGCTAGAGCATCAGCATCGAGGAGTGCGCATCGCTTGGAGAAAGCGAAGGTTGCGGCGCGGTTGCAGTGCTGCTAGGGTAGCTAGGGCTAGGGTGCTAGTGCTGCTGTACCGTTGCCACTGATATTGAATTGGATTGCGTCGGCTGTCACGACGGCTGGGACGCCAGTGGCGCCATTAACAAATGCAGCAGCTCAAGATGGTGACCACGACGTACATCCACTCACGAAGCGCGCTGTCCACGAAACATTAGTTCCGGTTCCTAAAACCATGTTGTGGAGCAGCAATGGCGCAAATTAGGCAAAAAAGACCCTTTTGGAGCAGTGTGGAGCAGCAATTGCCAGTTGGCGCGGTTTGGCGCAATTGGCGCAGGTTTCCCACCACTGCCATATAGCCGCTCCCAATTCCAGTGACAGTGTATCCCCTGAACGACAGGTTCCTCGTTGATAATGCGTAGGCCGAGAGGCAACACTGAGGCGTGACAACCCCCACAGTGACTTTCGAAAAGAGAATTTGTGGCGCTCCGAGAATTAGGAGCGGCAAAATCACAACGAGCGAAAAAAAAAAAAAGGAGGAGCGTGGGCACGGTAATATCGTACCGTATTTGCGTAACTTGCTAAAAGACTATCGGATAAACGCCGCTGCGCGTATCTTGCACCCACTACCCAGTGTCTGGTTAGAACGTGTTGGCGACGAATTCCGAGAGCGGCGCGCCGGCTAGTAGGAACGCAAACGTCGCCGACGCCGCCGAACAACTAAAGCAGTGCCAAGGTTAACCGGTGCTGCGATACTGCAGAGCGGCTGCCGCATTCAACGCGCTCGAAAAAAAAAATCTATCTATCTATCTATCTATCTGTCTGTCTGTCTGTCTGTCTGTCTATCCGCCGCGTGGCCGTTTCGTTTACTGGATATATATACCGAAATTGGTACGGTGTGACATGTTAACGCGGTAGCGTTAGAGAGCTCGTGTCGCAGAAATTCCGCTGTCGGCGTCGGCACCGTTGGTTGTGAGCGAAAAATCATCCGTGAGCGAAAAATCGAGAAAGTAGCAAATAAATAAACGATAAAACTTCGGTCCCAATGAGGATCGAAACCCGGGCCGTTCGCGTGGCAAGCAGGAGTCTTACCACCAAAGCCACGATGTTGCTTGCAGCTGCTTCGGACAAAAACACTACATAAATGTCATGTAGTGAAAGGAGTCTCGACGCATTTATTCGGCAGGTGTCACGACGAAAACGAGCCCATACGGTAGGCACATTCGCGAGGCCATCAAACTACGTCGAAAAAACGCCGGGATAGTGCAGCCATCGCTGCTAAATACACACACAAACTTTCAAACAGCTCTAAAAATGGACAACTATGTCCATCTAGAGGAAAAACATATCAAGCAACGCAGCAAACGCTAGATAATGTGCTGCCATCTGTGAGGCATTGTGAAAAATATGTCTCGACTTTTCATGGCATCCGAGAGGGCCGGCGCGCGGCGTATATCTTGGTGGCCATGCGACTCTTGCTTTGGATCGAAAGCCTGTAAAATTCGCGCGCGCGTGTGCGTGTGTGTGTGTAACAATACACATTAATAAGTATGCACTTAGTGGTTGAAGTGCGCACTAGGGGCCGGATTTCGCTATCGCGTTCAACTCTTAAAGGCGAAGCTTAAGGGTCCCCCAATTTTTTTTTAACGTCACGAAAAGTTTGACTGAAATGTCTCACTATGGGACCTTTTTCTGCACTAAATAAACTTTAAGCTGAACATCTTGACAGAGTTGCCTGTCTGGTTGGGTTAATTAAGACTTTCAAAGGGCTCCAAAAAAAAAAAAAGGGTTTATTTCCCGACGTTTCGGAATCAACTCGATTCCTTCTCAGGGGGAGTGACGGCGGAGGTGTCGAGGTGCACCTCGACACCTCCGCTGTCACTCTCACTGAAGAAGGAATCGAGTCGATTCCGAAACGTCGGGAAATAAACCCATTTTTTGGTTGAAGCCCTTTGAAAGTCTTAAACATTTTATAAACTTTTGTATGCGTACTGAATAATGAACGAACTTCAAACAGTACGGAAGGATACACAAATGTAGCGTACGCAGTCAGACTTCCACTTCACGATAGCAGCGGGCGAACGAGGAATGCGTTACAGATAAAACCGCACAGCCCGCCGCACTGCGGCTGACGTCATGAGAGGCTTCGCGCAAGGCTGCACTCTTTTTTTATCGCGAGGCGAAGTAGCAATGCAAAGAGAGAGAGAGAGAGAGAGAGGAAAGGAGGAGCCTGGTTGTTTCAAACTACAACGACTGTTTCCAACTCTCCTCCTCCGCGCTCTGGACTTCCTCCTCTCCCGTCAGCGCCGCAGACGCTGACGTCAATGGAACGGAAAGACGAGCAGCGGGGGGGACGAATGAAAAAGAAGAAACGTCCGAACGGGCTCTTCGGTCGCCGTTTTCCTACATTGTTTCTCTTTCGGATACAAACGTTAAAAAGGATACGGAGAGCACGCTCCTATTTCTTTCTTTCTTTATTTTTTTTTCGCGCTACCTTCAACCCGTACTTTCCGCCGTTCGCTTTTTAAAGCACGCCTCTAAAATATGAATGAACGATTAGTGGAACGGAACGCCCTTCTTCAGCTTCTTTGTTGAATAGTAGGAAAGGGCCAAAGCGGTTCACCTCAACAGCAAGTGAAACATTTTTTTTTTTTTCTGACAGAACAAGAAGTCTAGTTTCCGAAAGGATGGAGTGGATACAGGAGAGCCCTCTAGGCAAAGCTTAACGTTCGAAATACGAGCAGGAACTTCAAGGTAATAACCCACACTCACAGAAACGATCGAGTAAAAAGGGCTTTTTGTCCCACAACAATAATCGTCGTCTGGCTTGCTTGCGTTTCCTCTCTTGAAAACTCGGCGCTGGCTACTTTCCTACCAAGAATGCTATGTCAGGCTGATGAGCACATGCCGTTCGTGACAAGAAAGTGCCGGGCGCGCGGCGATAATGCAAGGAAAGGAAGGCAAAATAAACAACGATTATTGTTGTGGGACAAAATGACGCCCTTTTTACTCGATCTTTTCTGTGAGCGTAGCAAAAGTCTGCAGTCAACTTCAGCAATAGCGCATGGAACACAGCAAACTAAAGATTCAGCCAAGAAAGCAAACGAAGAAAAAAAAAAAACACGACTTCTGTAGCGATTGCTGTCGTACTAAACCTAGCGCTAATGTAGCTCCACTACCGTGAATCCTGAGGAAGCGAGAAGAACGGGCCACCTAGCGATTCCCGTTCGTAGAGTTCTCACTGCTCTGTTTACCAAAGCGTAGATGACGTCAGTGTTTGATGTACGCATCTAGGGGTTTCGCCGGCACGAGTAGAATCTTCTTAAAGGAGATTCGCAAACTCGGTGCGCGACATGCGCGGTACCTTTCGCTGCGCTTTATCGATTTCCTGCTTGTTACGGCAGTTGAGATACGCGTCGTCTGCAGCGAGTTTCGTCAGGTTGTTTTGCTCTTCAGACGTAGCGACGGAGGCGCCAGTGAAGCGCCGGTGGGAGGAGCAATCGCGTGCTTGGCGAGGCGGTAGTGGCGCTCGGACATCGGCGTTCGTGTGCCCTGTCGGGCTATGCGTCTCGTCGCGCCGCCTACGCTGACTCAGAGGTCCGCCGTAGAAAGAAGCTCGTGGTTTTGGACCTGCTGCGCCAGGTGCCGCAGCAGTCGCAGCGGCTCGCAAGAAAACCGTCTACTCTTTCACTGCACCCATTGAATTAATTTTCATTAATTATCCTCACAGTTAATTGACCCTTAGCTTACGTCAACTTATGCTCCAATATTGCGTTTCTAATGTAGCTCTTTAAAACTTGACCCAGAGCCATCGATTCCATAGCACTCTTGTTTTTTAAAACAAATTTCCTGAATATTAGGAATACCGGAAGTAAGCGATAGACCGAAGTGCTGGGAAGAGAAACATGAGCGTCACTCGGTTTCTCAAGCCGCATACAAGCCAATCCTCTTTCATTTTCCTGTGCTGCCCTTTACTGTTTTTGGTAGGGGCCGGGACAATCGGTATTGCCAGAAGCAAACCCTCCGAGATGTTGAGACGTTTTCGCGGCCCTTTTTCCGCTAGTGGAGAGCGCATGCGCGGGGGCGCCGCGAAAAAAGGCGGATTGCTTTGCGAGAATTTTCTCACGCTCGCTTAGTTAGCGACTAAGGTTCGCTTCGTTAACCACGAAATCACCCTTGTTTTATTTTATTCTGCCCCTCCCTCGTCTCGTAAAACAAGCCTGGCTCAAAACCATTACAAGCCGCCATATATTGATCGCATCGAAATCGACCCGCTGTACGGCCGGCCACATTTCCATCTCGCCCTACGAAACGAAGAGTCCCACGTTTCTCGTCAAAAACGTGGAAAGGCGAAAATCAGGACTGGCGAAACGACCTCAGCCCTGAGTGCGTTCGAAACCGTTAATCGGTGCGGGTCCTCCGGGATCGGTGACGCAACGTGGCAACCCCCCGCTGTTACAGGTCTCGGAGGCTAACCACTAAATGCTTCGATGACCTTGCGCAGCACGTCAGCTCGTCACAAAAACAGTTTCTGGAAATTGATAAACGGTTTACGCCTAGAGATTTGAAATCCAGCGGGCTTGGTTACCGTTTCAGATTTAGATTGGTAACTGCCAAGAGAGATAAGTATCAATAACTCATACGTGATAACTATAGCAACTAAAGTCCCTCCTGTTCGATGTTATACGCAAAGTTTACAACAGTAGCACCTCCTTCTCAGTTTCTTTTTGAGCTGCGGTATTCGAGCAATACGCAAAATTAAAATCGCGTACAACTGTTTATACCGCTTCATCATCATGTCACAAATATATTTCAGTGCTCCTTACCGAAACCCGTTATCGATTAACGGGCTACAATTTTTGCCCCTGATACGCAAGCAACGCCTTCGCTAGCTCTTACGGTAAACAAATAAAATGAAATCACAGTTGCCGCAGTATAAGTCAAACGGAAAGCTCGAATAAAGAGCAAAAAAAAGTAAACCCAATTTCGCCTTCGGCTCGCAATCCTTAACGATGACGCATCTTGGTTCAAAAAAAAAAAAAAACAGAACGGGGGCAAGATAAAAAGAAAAGAAACACGTGTAGAGGGGAGTTTCCAGGACGTTAATAGTTAACCAGCCTAACCTAATCCGACGCGCGACGGGCGCGCTCTCTTTCAACCGCATTGAACCATTTCCCTGGGCGACGCTGAGGCATCTGAAGGGAAAAAAAAAAAAGCAACAACAATCGAACAAGTGCCGGCTGCAACAGAGGGAAAGAGCCGGCAGTCAGCCAGCCAAGCGTCGAGAGGGGGGGGGGGATGCGACAGCAGCGCCGCGGCGCGGCAGAGCCGCGCGGCGGCCGTGACCTTCGACACGCCCGCCGCTAGGGGGAAGAGCGCGACGCGATGCGAACGAGGAGCGCCAACAGCAGTACTTTATTGTTTTTTCTCGCAAACGAACGGCACGGTGCCAGCAGCAACGCGGAAACAGCGCTGGGCTCGGATAAGCTAGCCGCCGCGCGCTGCCGGCAAAGGGGCTAGCGGAAGCGTAGTACGACCATAGAGTTTCCTACAATGTTTCTTAGAGGGAACCCGCGGCGCTGCGATCGTTCAGCCACAGTGGATGAATGACGGATAGTACGTAGATTTGCCTAGTCTTCGTGCTCGCTGCTTTCGGACAAACTTGAGGCTTTGCTAATTGCTGCGTTGGCTTTTGGTTTCGGATAAAAGAAGGCTCGTTGTGAACCCTCGTGAGCCGATTTGAACTGGTCCGCATAAAAGAGACAAGGTGGTGAAGCGGGACTGCTTGAACGTATTTTATAAAATAATCAAGGTTAAAATAAAGTAAAAAAGCCACCGAAGCCGAAAAGAACGAAGCTTGGGCTGATCCATGTACAGTGGGATCTCGTGATACAATCTTCACGGGAACCGGACATGAAACGTACTATGTAGAGATAGTATTAACCAAAGAGGTGGCCGGGAGTAACCTTGGCCAGGAGCAAACCGAAACACGCATTATGCAGAACCGTATGAAGACAGTCCGCTGTGCTACCCATATTTCCCGCGCTGGCTGAAGCGCCACGAGTTACAGCTCCATAGATACTAGGCCCGATTTCCCTCTAGTGTACTATTATGAAACTCGTAACTAGTTGTCATGGGTCCTCCGAGATGCGGGTGCGCGCCTGCCATCTCGGAGGCCTGGTTACTACGGTCGTCAAATGAAAGCCTAACAGCGGCAAGGACATTCGCAGTGGTAGTGGCCTCGAGGCCACCACTGGAAACGCCGGCTGCCACCGTCGGCGTGACGTGCTTTGGCAGGATCACGTGGTCTCAGCGGCCGCATCGGCTGCTTGTGGAGCGCTGCCGCGTGCTTTGAAATCGAGTTTCAAGTACCACATGCGCTGCGGTCTGTACAAATACAGAAGTTTTCTCGCATTTTCTGCTCAACTGAAACCATTTTAATAGAATGGCTGCCTCCGAAGGCGACGAACATGGGGCTCTACAGCTCGGTGCCGCGTGCCAGGGCCTTATGCAACAGAGCCAGTGTCCAGCCTGCACCGGCAACGCGCGGACAAGAAACTGCGTGAAGCATGGGTTGTGAAGCTAAGAACCGGCAAGTAGCCATCAGCTACGACTCTTGTGTGCAACAAGCACTTCCGCGGCGAAGACTTTCGCTACTGCGTCGGGCCTGCGATGTTCGGTGAGTAGCAGGCAGCGCGCACTAAGACGATGGCGCGCGCTTCCTGCCGGCAATGATGCTTATCTGCCACAGGATGGAAAAGGCGCACTTTTACCACGTGCGATACCATCTCAGAACCCTCCAATGCGACCTCTTGATCGTCGGCCCCGGGCTCAGCGTCCCAAAATCGGTGCAGATGCGCAAGTCATGTTTAGATACGTTGAATTAAAAAAAAAAAAAAAAAACTCACAGGGTCCCTTATGCATTCGGCAAAGATGACTAGAAGACGAAAGCCATCTTCTTGTCGGTCGATGTATTGATTCTCCCGCGCCCCCTCTAAAAGCGTTCTGCACCTAACGCGGTTTTGCACGGCCTCCGTGCCGATCACGGCGGCAATGCGAAGCGACTATGTCGTGTGAATACGTCAAGTGTATGTCATAATGACGCTAC